>NC_092234.1:5254093-5364093 GCF_036320965.1 Panulirus ornatus
ATTCGTAATGAGCGCTTAACCACATATTTAATATTAATTTAATTAATTATATTAATATGCTAATTACTCGACTAATTACACGAATCTTAAGGTTATAACCAAAGATTGTCATTCAACACACGTACAAGGATCTATGCTGAAATTTTCAGGAAAATCTATTTTTCAAAAAAATCAAGAAAAATCCTAGGCTATAGCCTGGGTAATATTTTGCTCAGATTTTCAAGTTCTTCAGATTTTATGAAACTCAGGGTATATGTGGTATTCTATATGGTGATTTAGGATATCGAGTCAAAAGACTGCATTTCGTAAAATTGAGCGCTTAACACATATTTAATATTAATTATAATTAATTATATTAATATGCCAATTACTCGACTAATTACACGAATCTTAAGGTTTATAACCAAAGATTGTCATTCAACACAAGTACAAGGATCTATGCTGAAATTTTCAGGAAAATCTATTTTTTCAAAAAAATCAAGAAAAATCCTAGGCTTAGCTGGGTAATATTTTGCTCAGATTTTCAAGTTCTCAGATTGTAATGAAACTCAGGATATATGTTGTATTCTATATGGTGATTAAGGATATCGAGTCAAAAGACTGCATTTCGTAAAATTGAGCGCTTAAGCACATATTTAATATTAATTATAATTAATTATATTAATATGCTAATTACTCGACTAATTACACGAATCTTAAGGTTATAACCAAAGATTGTCATTCAACACACGTACAAGGATCTATGCTGAAATTTTCAGGAAAATCTATTTTTTCAAAAAAATCAAGAAAAATCCTAGGCTATAGCCTTGGGTAATATTTTGCTCAGATTTTCAAGTTCTTCAGATTTTAATGAAACTCAGGGTATATGTGGTATTCTATATGGTGATTAAGGATATCGAGTCAAAAGACTGCATTTCGTAAAATTGAGCGCTTAATCACATATTTAATATTAATTGTAATTAATTATATTAATATGCTAATTACTCGACTAATTACACGAATCTTAAGGTTATAACCAAAGATTGTCATTCAACACACGTACAAGGATCTATGCTGAAATTTTCAGGAAAATCTATTTTCTCAAAAAAATCAAGAAAAATCCTAGGCTATAGCCTTGGGTAATATTTTGCTCAGATTTTCAAGTTCTTCAGATTTTAATGAAACTCAGGGTATATGTGGTATTCTATATGGTGATTAAGGATATCGAGTCAAAGACTGCATTTCGTAAAATTGAGCGCTTAACCACATATTTAATATTAATTATAATTAATTATATTAATATGCTAATTGCTCGACTAATTACAGAAATCTTAAGGTTATAACCAAAGATTGTCATTCAACACACGTAAAAGGATCTATGCTGCAATTTTCAGGAAAATCTACGTTTTCAAAAAAAATCAAGAAAAATCCTAGGCTATAGCCTAGGGTAATATTTTGCTCAGATTTTCAAGTTCTTCAGATTTTAATGAAACTCAGGGTATATGTTATATTCTATATGGTGATTAAGGATATCGAGTCAAAAGACTGCATTTCGTAAAATTGAGCGCTTAACCACATATTTAATATTAATTATAATTAATTATATTAATATGCTAATTACTCGACTAATTACACGAATCTTAAGGTTATAACCAAAGATTGTCAATCAACACACGTACAAGGATCTATGCTGAAATTTTCAGGAAAATCTATTTTTTCAAAAAAATCAAGAAAAATCCTTGAGTAATAATTTGCTCAGATTTTCAAGTTCTTCAGATTTTAATGAAACTCATGGTATATGTTGTATTCTATATGGTGATTAAGGATATCGAGTCAAAAGACTGCATTTCGTAAAATTGAGCGCTTAACCACATATTTAATATTAATTATAATTAATTATATTAATATGCTAATTACTCGACTAATTACACGAATCTTAAGGTTATAACCAAAGATTGTCATTCAACACACATACAAGGATCTATGCTGAAATTTTCAGGAAAATGTACTTTTTCAAAAAAATCAAGAAAAATTCTAGGCTATAGCCTTGGGTAATATTTTGCTCAGATTTTCAAGTTCTTCAGATTTTAATGAAACTCAGGGTATATGTTGTATTCTATATGGTGATTAAGGATATCGAGTCAAAAGACTGCATTTCGTAAAATTGAGCGCTTAACCACATATTTAATATTAATTATAATTAATTATATTAATATGCTAATTACTCGACTAATTACACGAATCTTAAGGTTATAACCAAAGATTGTCATTCAACACACGTACAAGGATCTATGCTGAAATTTTCAGGAAAATCTATTTTTTCAAAAAAATCAAGAAAAATCCTAGGCTATAGCCTTGGGTAATATTTTCTCAGATTTTCAAGTTCTTCAAATTTTAATGAAACTCAGGGTATATGTGGTATTCTATATGGTGATTAAGGATATCGAGTCAAAAGACTTTATTTCGTAAAATTGAGCGCTTAACCACATATTTAATATTAATTGTAATTAATTATATTAATATGCTAATTACTCGACTAATTACACGAATCTTAAGGTTATAACCAAAGATTGTCACTCAACACACGTACAAGGATCTATGCTGAAATTTTCAGGAAAATCTATTTTTTCAAAAAAATCAAGAAAAATCCTAGGCTGTAGCCTAGGGTAATATTTTGCTCAGATTTTCAAGTTCTTCAGATTTTAATGAAACTCAGGGTATATGTGGTATTCTATATGGTGATTAAGGATATCGAGTCAAAAGACTGCATTTCGTAAAATTGAGCGCTTAACCACATATTTAATATTAAATATAATTAATTATATTAATATGCTAATTACTCGACTAATTACACCAATCTTAAGGTTATAACCAAAGATTGTCATTCAACACACGTACAAGGATCTATGCTGAAATTTCTAGGAAAATATATTTTTTTTCAAAAAAATCAAGAAAAATCCTAGGCCTTGGGTAATATTTTGCTCAGATTTTCAAGTTCTTCAGATTTTAATGAAACTCAGGGTATATGTGGTATTCTATATGGTGATTAAGGATATCGAGTCAAAAGACTTTATTTCGTAAAATTGAGCGCTTAACCACATATTTAATATTAATTGTAATTAATTATATTAATATGCTAATTACTCGACTAATTACACGAATCTTAAGGTTATAACCAAAGATTGTCACTCAACACACGTACAAGGATCTATGCTGAAATTTTCAGGAAAATCTATTTTTTCAAAAAAATCAAGAAAAATCCTAGGCTGTAGCCTAAGGTAATATTTTGCTCAGATTTTCAAGTTCTTCAGATTTTAATGAAACTCAGGGTATATGTGGTATTCTATATGGTGATTAAGGATATCGAGTCAAAAGACTGCATTTCGTAAAATTGAGCGCTTAACCACATATTTAATATTAATTATAATTAATTATATTAATATGCTAATTACTCGACTAATTACACAAATCTTAAGGTTATAAACAAAGATTGTCATTCAACACACGTAAAAGGATCTATGCTGCAATTTTCAGGAAAATCTACTTTTTCAAAAAAATCAAGAAAAATCCTAGGCTATAGCCTTGGGTAATATTTTGCTCAGATTTTCAAGTTCTTCAGATTTTAATGAAACTCAGGGTATATGTTGTATTCTATATGGTGATTAAGGATATCGAGTCAAAAGACTGCATTTCGTAAAATTGAGCGCTTAACCACATATTTAATATTAATTATAATTAATTATATTAATATGCTAATTACTCGACTAATTACACGAATCTTAAGGTTATAACCAAAGATTGTCATTCAACACACGTAGAAGGATCTATGCTGAAATTTTCAGGAAAATCTATTTTTTTCAAAAAAATCAAGAAAAATCCCTGGGGATAGGGGAGCAAGAATACTTCCCACGTATTCCCTGCGTGTCGTAGAAGGCGACTAAAAGGGGAGGGAGCGGGGGGCTGGAAATCCTCCCCTCTCGTTTTTTTTTTTAATTTTCCAAAAGAAGGAACAGAGAATTGGGCCAGGTGAGGGTAGTCCCTCAAAGGCCCAGTCCTCTGTTCTTAACGCTACCTCGCTAATGCGGGAAATGGCGAATAGTTTGAAAGAAAAAAAAAAAAAAAAAATATATATATATATATATATATATATATATATATATATATATATATATATATATATATATATATATATATATGTTGACAGTTGAACCGCAGACTATAAAATTAACTAAAGTGTATGGAAGCTGGAAGAGCCGACGAATTAGAGAAAGCACTCATGTATTTATTCACATTTTAAAGGTTTCAAAGCTTTGTCTTCGAAGTTAATAGTTGTGTATACAGCGACGTCTTTGATAGAGGGAACACAAGGGTGACACTGCTGTATGGCGAGTTTCTTGTACGTCCTCGAAAAAAATGAAGAATAATATAAAATGAAAAAAATAAATGGCGTGTGGAGGTCATGTTTACATACGTTTCCACGCTAGAAGGACATATCACGTCGAGTATACACTTCCGGCACAGAGGATGAACAAGATTTCGTGCAGATTACGCCAGAGTACCTGTTGTGGACGTATGGCACAGTGACAACAACATCTGTGTTGGTAGAACCCGATTTTAAGCCGAGTAGAATCCGATTTTTAAGTTTAAGACGAGTGAACCAGATTTTTTTTTCTTTGAAAGTAAAACCCGATTCGATAATACGTGAGAGACAATTAATGGCAGAGTAACCAAAGTTCGCTTCATTTGCCAGATTTCTCTGCTTTTAAGACAGATTTCAGTATTTACATACTAAATGCACTCCATTTTGGGCCAGATTTCCAAGTTAAGCAGATGTTGAAGTATCTGATAAATACTTTCCCATCAGGCCTCAGATTTATGCTGCCATATTACAGATTTCCGAACGTGTATCACAAATTTCATCATCTTGCCAGTTAGGTTTGGAATTATATGATTGTGTGCTCACTCCGCTGAGCTCGACGGTACGGTCCTTGAGAACAACGGTACGACTTACGCATGACGGTACGACCCTTGAGAACAACGGTACGATTTACGCATGGCGGTACGACCCTTGAGCACGACGGAACTCTCTCTCTCTCTCTCTCTCTCTTCTCTTCTCTCTCTCTCTCTCTCTCTCTCTCTCTCTCTCTCTCTCTCTCTCAGTTATCCTGACTGTAAATCCTTAGGTATTAATTAATTCACCCTTGCGACAAACTAAATAGTTAGAGAAATTAGGTTAGGTTTAAGACCTTCGTTGAATCGGGTTAAAGTGTTCATTGCTAGGTTTGATATTTTCCGTCGATGGTTCAGTTATGTTTATTCGACTCTGTTAATGTATAGTGAAATGCTTCATGTATTGTTAAATTCCCCTTCACTGGACGAATAATCTCTTCACATTCATGTATTTATATCACTTACACATGTATACTTATGTAAGCACCTTCAGTGTATGTATAGTGCAGCTTGGGAGTTTGGTTGGCTCCCCCAGCTTTTGTTTAGTGTCTAGTTACCTAAGCTTCACCATGTGGTTACCTCAGCTTAATGTTACGTGTGATCAATTCAGCTTCTCTTATTATGATGGTAGCTTTTCTGTGCGAGGTTTTCTGCGTTACTATGGGTGGTTGTTTTAGCTTGATATGGAGGTTTCATAGCTTCATTGTGTGTGGTAAGCTTTACTGTATGTATAATGTTCAGTACGTCATTAATATATATATATATATATATATATATATATATATATATATATATATATATATATATATATATAGTGAGCTTCAGTATGTGTAATTTCATCTTAACGTGTATATTCGTATTTGACTCAGAATTCATGAATATTCACCTCCGTTGTGTGCGGTTTATCTTGGGGGCTTCACTACATGCATGATCGTATCGTCTGCGGCACATGTGTTGTTATCACAGCTTCACTTCAGGTAGTTATCTTAGCTAGGCTATAACAGAGACTTCACTCACTCACCTGGTCGGTCCTTTTGAGTTGACAGGCAACCACCATGTGGCAGAGGCAACGCAGCGCCACGGTCGGGAGGAAAACTATGTCTATTCTTCTCTCATCAGGAACTTTTGTGTCTCTTCCCCTCACAGGATAAATCCTATATACTCCTTCCTTAAGTGTCGGGTCGCCACTGAGGCGTGTGAGAGAGGGAGCAGGGTCGATGGCGGGCTTGGAAACGTTGCCAGTTACTTACTTTTCTAGAGTTTCACATTTGACCTGCGTTTCATTACATAAGTCGTGTTAGTTTGTGCATACCAGCAGCGCACATGAGGACTACCTTTTTTTTCTCTCTCTAAACAGTGATTGTGGCATACACGTAACTTTAGTTAGATTTTTTACATATCTTTTAATGCAAAGTCTGTAAGTGGCAACTATAGTCTCTGTCCATCTCCCTCGCTTTCCACAGACAAGACAGACAAGGAAACATGAAAAGGTGTGTTCATATCCAATTTATGACAGCGAATTTGTTTTGTTGGTATAAGGTCGTGGAAGAATTGGTGTTTCATGGTTAAATGTCCATGTCATTGGAAACATGAGACGCTGTTGTAGATTAAAGAGACAGGGAACTCAAAA
This sequence comes from Panulirus ornatus, assembly GCF_036320965.1. NCBI lineage: Eukaryota > Metazoa > Arthropoda > Malacostraca > Decapoda > Palinuridae > Panulirus > Panulirus ornatus. Next base: position 5,260,653 of record NC_092234.1, read on the forward strand.
GCTTCTCTGTATTCCAGTGTACGGGAGCCGGAGGGAAGGTCTTACAGCTCCAGCAAGGAAGAAATGCCTTTTGTTTTTAGCCCCTGTCGATGTTGTCAGTAGTACCGGTGCTATGGACAGGACAAAGGCAGACCTATAGATATTGATCAGCCTAAGGCTGGGGGGTTACGTCCTGTGGGCGTGGCCAAGGTGACGCAGACCGCATCCCACCGCACAGAGTTTGCAGACGATACCGCCCGCGTTCACAGACGTTACCGCAGAATTTTCCCCACATCGCCGCAGAAGTTAAAGACTTCACCGCGGAAAATACAGACGCCGCCGAAAAAGGGTTTTTACACAGAATTTATAGATGATGTCGGAGAAGTTATACGCTTTACTCATGTCACGGTGTGCAGACGATATTGATGTGTTTATTGCTTGTAAGAATAAAATGATAATCCTGTAGGATTTATTGGCGTTACCGAGAAAAACGCTGAAGAAACGAAAGATTTTGCACCTAACCCCGAAGAACTTGAAAGTAAACCGATTGTTTTATAGACGAAAAATAAGGAAGACGAGAGTACGGATTGGCTGCCGGCTCAGCTAAGTTGATAGACGAGGTTAAGCATTTGCCGCCAAGGCCGTACAAATAACGGCCTAGTTACTACTCGCAGCTCCAACGCCTGTGCGGATTTCTTGAGCCCCTTGATCACGACACTTGTACATGATAGCCTGGTATTTAACCTGATTCTTAATGGTTAGAAGGTCAGGAGTCACGTTACCATATCCGCTATACTTAAGACTTGCCCGGGGGTCGTGCTCGGGGATCGTACCCACGCACTAAAGAAACAGGCCGTGTGTGCTGTGCAGGTAAATGTCGGTGTTCCTGATCGGGAATTCTTCCCTCCTTTCTCATCGAACGCTTCCCTGTTCTACACACCTTCCATCCTCTTTAATCGAAGCATCCAGTAGTCTCGGTCATACATGTGCCGTCTTGTCCATAGTCATAAATGATGAAATTCAAATCCGTTTCGTTTATAGTTTTTCTTGCATGTGTCTTAACTCCGTACTCAGTTGTGTTTTCAGAATATCTATATTTCCAGTGAACTGGCTACCTTCTCGGGTCATTTGCAGGTCGTTCAACTGATAATTGTAAAGCCAGATTGAATCATAGATCGTTCATTATCATCTATAAGAAAACTAATGAAAACCTGGGTGCCGAAATCGGCATCAGTTAAGCTCTAGCCCCATACCTGGTTGGGCCAGGCCCGTGTGAAGATTATAGAACATGAAGACAGATGGTAGTGAGGTATCCATTAACCCTTTACATGTATACGCTTGTAGTAGGAGAGCTGCTTGTGGATTTGATGACAGATTTTTGCCTTTCACCTACGTGTGTACGTACTCCTCCTGACCAGTAGTTAAATTTATCAGCTGGATACAAGAGAAGTGTTTAAAATTAGCGGAGTGAGGCGTTAGCGCAGTTAAACCATCAGCGCATGCGCAGTGTGTATATGTGTGTGTGTGTTAATAAGGCGTGTTATGTAACGTTGGTTCTGCCTCACCTTGGCCAAGACCCTCCTCCTCCTCCTCCTTGTTTGTAACCAACGGGGCAACAAGGTTGTGTTATTCACTCCCAGTTTTCTGTGTGTGTGTGTGTGTGTGTGTGTGTGTGTGTGTGTGTGTGACGCAGGATCACCATCCGTGTGCATGTTGGTGTCTCCAGAGAACGTCTCCCGCGTTACTTTCACGTTAAGATATAGTTGATGAAGAGACTTGGGTAGTTAGTGTTCATTACACAAGGGGTGTTGTTTACTGCGAATCCTTTGTCGTATATAAGTTAGCGTGTAAATACGGTATTATATATATATATATATATATATATATATATATATATATATATATATATATATATATATATATATATATATATTGGGACTTGGCGATACATTAGAGTACCGTGCAATTAATCCCCTCGAGAACGATGTAGTGATTGACCTTTGACCTGATTCGAAGGGTCAGGTCACATATGCTACACCGTCTTACTCAACGGTGGTACATTCATCTTTTAGGAGTGAAATGCCAAAAGTATGTCCGTAACTTATAAACCCAAAATAGTTTTTTTTTTTTCCTGACCATTTTGGGCCACCAGTTACGCTTGGGGGGGGGGGGGTCCTCTTGGGTGCAAACGATGACCCAGGTGATCAAAATGTGGTGAAATCAGGAACCATTTCCGAGTGACAGTTGTGGACTCACTTATTTCACTCCAGCACATGATAATAACCAGATTATGTCGTAAGTGTGTGTGTGTGTGTGTGTGTGTGTGTGTGTGTGTGTGTGTGTGTGTGTGTGTGTGTTATAGCCTCCCTGACGCATAGACCAATGTAGGAGTGACGTTGGCGTTCCCACCGCCCGTCAGGAGGGCGTTCAACCTGACCCGTTATCATCCCTTTGTCATTGAATCCGCCAAGATACATCCCCCGCGCTGGCTACCAGCGACCGGCGTGTTATCACAGCAGGTGGTATTGTCTCTGTTATCAGTTCGGGGCCAGCAGTACACCCAACTGATAACGGAGGCAAGAATATCCGTGGCGTACCCTGAATGTTTGCTCATGGAACTGTGCCTCTGAAAAAATTCCTTTGAAGATAACGGTTCGTTATCAGTGACTGTGGATAAGGCAAACGAGATGGGAGTATTCAAAGTGTCTTTTTTTTTTTTTTGAAGGATTTGTGTATATAAGTTACAGGGAGAGTAATAAGGCGTAATTAAATGGGGGAAATGATTAAGGAGTGGACGGGGACGTTTGGCCAGTTTTCCCATCAGTCGTTGTATTTATTGGCCGTCTTTCCTTGGATCGTTTTGCTTGCCGTTCCTCCTTCAAGTATTCTCTTACATGAAGGTCTGTGCCTCAATGGACGTAATGCTGTACAGAAAATGGCGTTTAACGCCTGCTTGATTTACACTGACTTCAGTTGTCACTTGCCTTCCAGTGGTAACTTCCCTGCGAGCATATTTAGCGCGTAGTCACACAAGTATCTTTGTTTTTATCACACACACACACACACACACACACACACACACACACACACAAACATACTATATATATATATATATATATATATATATATATATATATATATATATATATATATATTTTTTTTTTTCATACTATTCGCCATTTCCCGCATCAGCGAGGTAGCGCTAAGAACAGAGGACCGGGCCCCCGAGGGAACATCCTCACATGGCCCCCCTCTCTGTTCCCTCCCTTGGAAAACTTAAAAAAAAAAAGAGAGGGGAGGATTTCCAGCCCCCCGCTCCCTTCCCTTTTAGTCGCTTTCTACAACACGCAGGGAATACGTGGGAAGTATTCTTTCTCCCCCTATCCCCAGGGATATATATATATATATATATATATATATATATATATATATATATATATATATATATATATATATATATATATAAGATCTCGTGTAAGTCAACATAAGTACTCTGCAATCATTGTTCAACGATCTAGCGCTCTGTTCGCTCACATGAATGTCGACGCATTTTATTGACAGGGTCAAAGCTTCTTCCATCATAAAGTGTAAACGTTTTATAGTTTTACAAATAGGAATGCATTTGAATCTGCTCCTGTACTGCAGACTGATGGTAGGAGTATAAATTTTGGTAGATGATTATTTAGCTAAGACAACGTCATCTTGCATATATTTGGCAGTGACTTGTGCAAGAGGGTTGATGACCTGACTCAGCCTTAGTGACCTGAGTAGTGGGGTCAGGTTTGTTACCTGAGTGTCCTCTTACTCCTCGGGGGGTTCCCCGTACTACCCTCACTGTAAGATGTGATCCTCTTAACATCTGCTGGTGTTTCTGTATACTTTCCTGCATCTGGATTTTGTTGCTGTTTGCTTCTGAAGACGTGTTGAAATACACGAAAGCGCTGAAGCAAATTTTCCTGCTTCGATTTTCCTTCGTGGTCTACAAGTTCATATATATATATATATATATATATATATATATGTGTGTGTGTGTGTGTGTGTGTGTGTGTGTGTGTGTGTGTGTGTGTCGTACGTGCATGTTATATATGCAGATTATTTCAAGTGTATGTTACGGATCCTGGCCACTTATTCCATTTGTCCCAGTTACACGTGACAGTTGTGTACGTACGTCAGGTTACTTCACTTGCATGTCATGCGCCTGGCCCGCCTGCCCACTTACTCCAGGTTACGGTCGTTCTTAAGCCGTTGCAGAGCCACGTACGCTCTCATAATGCGTATGGATTAGTCATAGAATGTCGTCTGTAATTGGGTCTCCCTGCTGTAACTGTCCATGGTGAAGCATAGTTATGTTAATTGATATGTATATATATATATATATATATATATATATATATATATATATATATATATATATATATATATATATATATATATATATATATACAGTTACAAGGAATGTTAAAGATTTACAGTTATAACTTTCATGAAATACAGATCGACCATATAAAACTAGAGCAACTATTAGTTACATACACATATTTATGTATGTATTTAACTAATTTACTGTATACTGACGAAGAAAACGTCTTATGGGTTATATAATCAGACGACACCAGGAATGGAATAACAGCAAGACGTTGGTAAACATGTACCAGGTCTTTGTTGTTGAGGTTGTAGAGGACTTGCTGGCTGTGGCAGACGATACGCCTGGAGCCCAAATAAACAGCTGACCATAAATGATTATATTAAGTCCGTTACTCATTGCCATTGATTATCACATGGCCTGCTTGTGACTCAGGTCGTGACATAAGGCTCGGTCTACGAGGAAGGAAAGATGTATGAAGTCTCGAGGTGGTTGGTTCATTAAATCGAACAGTCAGTCAGTCATGTAACGTTTGGGAGACGAGGGAGAAAAATTTGGCAGGAATGTCGTAAGACCTGACCCGACGGGAGTTTAGTGTTGACAACTGTTTCGCCGTCGTCATGGCGACCGTAACCATCCGTTGCAGAGAATGTATCCGTTAAGTGTCATACACACACACACACACACACACACACACACACACACATCGAGGTCCTGTGGATGGGACTTACTGAGACCAGGTCTGGACATGAATAGTATCTAGCAGGAAATAATAAGCTGCAGGAATCTCTGTGTGAGAGGGAATTTGGAGTTGACATTCTCCCATACCTGTCGCTAGTACTAAGGATAATTGTGAAGGATGATTATTGATCCTCACCCCCCCCCTCACACACACATTGTATATATATATATATATATATATATATATATATATATATATATATATATATATATATATATATATATATATGAATTAATCCGGGCCAGCTTTCATGGGTACTGAATTGCACGTGTTTAGGTTAGGATGGAGAGAGATAATGACAAAATTGTTCACATGCAGAGGTTGCATGGTGTGCCTGGGCGCTGCTGGAGGGAACATTGCGTCTCTCACTACCAGTCAGGGCGTACAGCGAGGCAGTATCTTGTCGCCAAGAGTGTTTACTGGTTTTCTTATAAACTCATGACATGTCACATAGAAGGTTACCAATGTTTACATATTTTTTTTTCGGATTTCCATTTTGCCTGTAAGTTGGCTGCACTTAGAGGAGTTGGTTAGAATTTTATTACATTTAAAGGATTAATCTCACTCGTGTTGTGGGGAGTAAACTTTGTTTGCTGATTTGATAATATTTGTATACTAATTGTTACAAACACGCGAGGGAAGGGTTTGTAAACACAACGCAGTGCACCAATTTGCATGGTTCAGTGTTCTGTTCCTCTCCCCTCGGTCCTGTGGAACAGACTAAGCCTTCGATGACGAGAGGAGTTAAGAGAATGAAAATGCTTTTAGAAGAGATTTTTCTTTTTTAAAGAAATTCACATCTAATAATTTAAGTAAGAAAAATACACATATGTATCTAACTAGTAAGTTTTAAACGTTTTGCCGTGTCTATTTGCACTTGAAATTTATGGATTTTGTCTTTTTTGTGTGTGTTGTGATCATACGCACGACGATTGGTAGGTTGGGTTCTGATCAGATGTGCGCCCAGAAGCGGAACTGGTAGTTCACTGTGATATATATATATATATATATATATATATATATATATATATATATATATATATATATATATATATATATATATGATCAGAACCTTGTATACAAATATATGATCAGATCCTTGTATGGGAGGGAGTAGGAGACCTTTATATCAAGGCAGGTCACCGGAGAAGTGTTAGACTCGTCTTTAAATGATCGAGAGAACGAAGCACGTCAGGGATTCAGTTCCGGGAATCATCATACACAGAAGCGAACCAGTTGCCGGAGTAGGGATGCCTCCTCCCTCCCTCGAACAGCCAAGCTCTGGGACTCTCCCTTCCTCCAGGTTTTCCGCTTCCCACACTTATCTTTTCTACCTTGAAGAGTCGTGGTCAACACCTGCCAAAGGATCCCTTTATTAATTGTTACATTCTCTTCGTAGCGTACTCTCCGTTCACCTGAGATGACCTCGCTCACAGGGGCATTTTCTACCCGTGTCATGCCCGTCAGTATATATACATATATATATATATATATATATATATATATATATATATATATATATATATATATATATATATAAGTTCTTTTAGGGCATTGGTTCGGAATGAGGTATACTCTATAACAGCGAATATTGATCGCTAGGAGAAGGATGAGCTGTTAAGGGGCAAGGTAGGATTTCTTGTGGTCGTCCGTGTATGGGCTTCATTACCTGGTTGAGGTAAACCACGGGACACGTAAGAGCCGTGCGGGCTGATGACCTTTGAAACTATTTGTGACTGGCGTTGGCTACCCTGCTGGTCGTTTGTGTGTAACGTTGTCGACACTGCGGGTGCTTGTGCATGACGGGTGTTCGTGCGTTTGTGCATGACGGGTGTTCGTGCGTGGCGCTGTCAACTCGACGGGTGCTTGTGGGTGGTGCTGCCGACTCCACAGGTGCTTGTGGGTCGTTTTCTCGACGCGACAAGTGGTTGCGCATGGCATTCCACAAGTGCTCGTGAGCGGCGTTTATTTTTTTAAATCTGCAGACGCTTCTTGTTAACGATTCCACAGATGGCGTTTACAAATGGCCGTTGTGCGTTTTTTTTTTTTTTGTGTGTGTGTGCGTGACGTTGTGGTTTCAGCAGATGCACGTGGACACAGCTGTTGTCCACTCTGGTGGGGCTGATGCGTAGCGTTGTGAACGTGGCAGGTGTTTGCGTGGACCGTCGTTGCTTGAAAGGAGTGTTTCACATGGCGCCGTCGATCCTCTACCTTTTGAAGGGTAATTTATTCTCCACTTCTTCCTCGCGGGTGCAGTAGTGGAGCCCGTTGCCCACACAGGCCGCGTACCTACCGAAGACAAAGATTCCCAGGTGAAGCATTGTACATCAAGACCGGGGATGACTGTTGAGTTTTTGACTGTCAGGTCAGGGGAGAGCATATCTGACATTATAGGTTATGGAAGGTAACTTTTCTTTTTTTTTTTTTTGACAACGAGCCATGAAGATAATTTTGACATCTCAATCTATGTGAAAGATATTCTCGACCTGATCTCAAAACACTGGAAGATATTTTAAACACCTTCATAGGCTAAATAAGATATTTTTTGACATCAAGCTATGAAGGATATTTTCTGTCACTTTAGTAGAAACACTGTAGTAGTGCCTTGAATTACAGATGTTGGCACTTTGAAGCCATAGATCCTAGCACTTGAACTGAGGCATTATATGTTAGCATTCCAAGTGGGGTCGTAGACGTTAGCACTCTAACTGGAGTCTTGGGAGATACTGGCACTGTACGTGATGGCGTGGGGGGGGAGGTGGGTATTAGCACTGTACGTCATGGCGTGGGGAAGGTGTGGCACTTTACCTGATAGCGTGAGGGATGTATGTGTTCTCGTGGATGCCAGTAAAGAGGTGAGCGAAGGGCCCCCGGGCGTAGAGGACCACGTCTTCCCCGGCGTGTTTGGACTCCAGCAGCGGCACCGTCGACGCCGACACGTAGTGAGGGTCGCCTGCGGAGGGCAGAGGTCACACTAGGTCAGTGGCACGGACGACGTGGGTTTAGCAGGGTGTGTGTGTGTGTGTGGCACAGGTCATCGGCATTTTGTGTGGCATGGGTTAGTGGCAGGGTTCGTTGGAGTGTTTTTTTTTTTTAGAGGTGTTGCATGGGTCATAGATCAGATGGTAGTGGTACTGGAGTGTTTATGAGGTTGTTGGAGGGTGATGTCTGAGTTCTGGATGGTGTTCGTGAGGAGGTTTAGGAACACCTGATAAGATACTGGATCGGCTCACAGAGGGAGGCCAGTGATGATAAACAAAAAGACACCTAAGACGCTTATATGCTCACGAGAACAGGCGGCGGGGTATCTGCTGGGCCCCAGCCGGGACTTACTGAGTGGCTCGTCTGTTGGGTCGGGTCGGGAGCCGTACTGTTCGCCTCGGTATCCGGGACCATTGGTGTACAGCAGGGTCGTGTAGGGCAGTCCGTCCACATCAGAGAAGTCCGCTATCCCTGCCAGACCAGTCCACGTTTAAAAGAGCAGTAAAGATTTAAATGGACACTCGAAATTTATAGGAGACGGCCATTAAAATGAGTTCTCTTCCATACACAGACAGTAGGTGCAAATAGGTATCTAAACACGCACAAGTAGGTCTTTAACCCATTTATGAATAAGGGCAAAATGTAAGTGCAAATAGGTGTTTACACACAAATAGGTATAGATCGGTGAATACATATTGGTATTGACCGAGATATCTTACCGAAGATGTCGGAGCGCCTGTCCTGGTATCCGTTGATGACGAAGGGTTGGGAGTGGTCGGCTGTGACCAGGATCAGGGTGTCCTCAGGGTCCGTCATGGCGTCGGCGAGGGCGATGGCCCTCTCAAACTCCAGGGCCTCCTCCAGCGCCGAGCGGGCCTCGTTCAGGTGGTGTGCCTTGTCGATGTTGCCACCTGCAGGCACGGGGAGACGATGCTCAGAGGCAATCAGGTGACGTGTCATTGACTTAGCGACATTTCTAAACGGAAAACGTGTATGTTGGGGACAGGAAGTGGAGAGGTTTTGTGGGCGTTTTGAGAATTTTTGTCTCGACGACTCATACCTTCTGATATATCCACAAGACGACATACGTAGCATTCACTCTTAGTATACGTAACCCAGACAGATGTAACAACAGATATAACATCGACAACAGGAATGCACTTGGATTATGTCAACGTCACCAGTTCGACGGCTCTCCAGCCACCACGACACTCACCCTCGACGAAGAGGAAGAAGCCGTTGTCGTCCTTCTGGAGGATCTGGAGGGCGACTCGGGTCATCTCCTGCAGGGAGGGGTTGCTGGCGTCCTGGTCGACCACGTAGGACATGTGGCTCCAGTCGAAGAGACCTGTATGGAGGGTTCGAAGGGGGGGAAATCTAGATGGATGAGTGGCTAAGAGGGACGTTGTCGACGGAATGATGGCACACAAGACGAACCACATTCACTGATTAAGGTCAGCAGTGCGATTAATGTCTGTCGAGGGAGCGCTCAAAGATAATGATCTGCGAGATGTCTTGAGAGAACTCTATAGAAACACTGGCTAAGTGTGGGTCATTTGCTCATGGATGAAGATATTTAAGGAACAGATACGTGCATTACAAAAAGAGTCACTGGTTTCCTTTAAAATCATTTTAGATAAAGACTCAAGAAAGACATTCACAAGGAAAATGTGTCTCTGGGGGGATACTTTTTTTTCTGAGAGTTCAGTGGCACCAGTATTCATAGGGACTGTATACTGTCAGAAGTGTATGAACGCCAGAAGACGGTCAGCAAAGCGTACTTTATAGTGAGATCAAAATTTATATATAATCTGCAAACTGCACTATAAGCATATATATTCTCTTCGCGTGTGACTCAGGAGTTCTTAAAGGATAGTTCCTGGTGCCGCATGTACATTTATGGATGAGGTATTTTATGTTTATCAGACGATTTTTAAAGTCATCCCCATGTGCCATAAACATACTTGTAAGATAAGCCCATAAAACAGCCACTGATATCACTTTCATATAATTATGGTTAGCTTTGATACGATAACTTACCTAGCAGGTAATCCGTATTCTCCGTGTCCAAGTCGAGTAGCTGGTTACGGTGCCAGACGTAAGAGGCATTGCCCAGGTGTTGCTTCTGCCGGAGCCACATCTCGATGAGGTTCTTGCCGTCGTCGCGTCTCCCTCCCTCACCCCCCTCGGGGTCCCTCACGCCCTTTGGTGTGAACTTCTTACGCCCGCCACCCAGGATGACCTGTGAGTTGTACTTTGTTGTCAAATTGGGAGTTACTCTTTTTTTCGAGTGATTCGTACTTCATTTGAGGATCAGCTTATACACGCACATTGTATTATCACTCATTATTGTATGACCCCCAAGGACCCCTTCCTCAGGGACTCCTGCAGTTTCAAGGCTGCACTGCTGTCAGTAGTAAGGGGAGGATGGACTTCTTTTTTGGGGGTGTGTGTGTGGGAGTCCCTCACCTTGATCCTGGAGCCGGTCTGCCCCAGCACCATCTGCTCGGCGATGTCGTCGCACAGCTCCGAGTCTCCGCCCATGTCGTTGACGTCGTCGTCGCTCTCCCAGTCCCTGGGGGACGATCAAGAGAGGGTCGTGACATGGGTGAGGGAGGGGGATGGGGGGGGGGGTGACTATAGATTACCCAAATTGAAAATGAAAATCTCTAACCTTTAATCTAAGGGGACGGCTGTTGGGCTCTTATATGTAAGGATATTAGGAACTCTGACCTTAAAAGTTGTAAGAACTGGCTATGATCCTAATGACCAAGTTTATGTTTAGCCTTAGGTCAAAATACGACTTTATGGTGTTTGTTGAAACTAAGTGACAACTAGATACGACTCTAACTACTCTACCATGACCCTGGGTGTGATGGCCTTATCCTTGTCCTCTCCCTCAAGGGCCGAGACGAAGGCCAAGTCATCAGACCCAAGGGTCACACCGTCGTGATCAAGGGTCACGATGTCATGGTCGAGTTGACCTGGCATGTACGTTTGGGTCTGGCTGGCTTTAGCACAGGAGGCAATGAACGGGGTCGTGACCTGACTGACCTGAATGCCGTGTGGGCGAAGTTACCAGCTGGGGAGGCGTGGGTCACACGGGTCACGGTCACGATACCTGTTGACCTGTTGTTGACCTGGAAGACATTAGGTCAGGTTAGGTTAGGTTAGGTCAGGTTAGAAATTAGGTCAGGTTAGAAACCTTAGATATCTATACTGTCGTTCTCTTGACAGAGACCTGGAGTTGAGAGAGGAGAGAATAGAAATTTGTCGACACGAAATGAACAGCGCCACAGAAAATTAAAAGAAGAATGAATGCGGGAAACTATTTCAGATGACGTGCTAACCCTATACCCAGTCCTACTATATTTTTCATGCGCTGGAGCAATGAGGTATAACCCTTGAGCACTATGGTATGATAGCCTGAGAGGCCTTAGACTCGACATAGCCATCGAGTCTATGACCAGGTCATCATACTCTAGGGTCGTATCGGCATCATGAAAGTTATACATTTTGTGTGTTCAAGGGTCGCACCACTGAATGGCACCGACCGTGTGTACCCAAGCGTTCGTGAGTGGAGGGGCCCGCTGACCTGGAAGTTGTGCAGGACGGAGGTGGTGTGGAACTCGGGGACGTTCATGGCGTGGCAGTCGGTGAGCTGGACGTTGGCGTCCACTCCCAGGGTCTCCTGGTTGCCCTTCACTCCCGTCAGGTAGGCGGTGGCGCTGGCTGCCGACTCTGTCACCATCTTGTCGGCGCTGTACGTCTACAAGATAAAGTTACCCCCTTGAATACCCTGTTTTGGAGACATTACCTGCGTGATATGGTTCAGTTCTTGGGATGTTTGACCTCTGACCTCATGTGTGACCTTTGACCTACCTTGATGAGAGTGGAGTAAGGGAACCTCTCGTAGGTCATGACCTCCTCCTCGAAGTTGCCGGAGCGGTACCCCTTGAGGAGCCTGGCAGCCGTGAGGGTGGAGATGGAAGTTCCGTCGCCCAAGAATAAGATGACGTTCTTGGCTTTCTGCACTATGGGCGTCTTCTCCAGCTGCGCCTGTAGCTCCGCCTGCATCTGTTTGTTCCAGTATTTGCTGTCTGGGATGCAACAGGAAAAAAAAATATATTGTTTCCATTTTGGCGTGGATTGTGAAAGTAAATACTCTCCACGAATCAATGGTTCGTCGCCATTTTTGCTGAAAGGTCCTTGTTACTATTTTAGAAAGGGTGGTAAAAATCGTAGTGACAATTCGGAACCATTACACATGTAGCTAATTTTAAAACCTTTTTATAATGGTTTATGCCTGCAATATTCGTTTTCTTTTAATATAAGAAACCGTATCGTAGAAAATTTACATGTATTAGTTATATGAGTAACTATAAAAAGCTTAGAAGTGGTCGGCGGAAGCTATAAGCTCTCGATGATTTTTTGAGGTATATTACCGCTGATTACCTTGAGATAGATTAACGCTAATTATTTTAAGAAGTGCACGTTGTGATATTAACTTCATATTGCAGGCGTTGTCAGTGTCAGTAACAAATGCTGATTAATGTTTTGTATATGATGGGAGACGTTCCTGGTGAGGTTTATATCAAATACTCACACATGGACTATATATATATATATATATATATATATATATATATATATATATATATATATATATATATATATATATCACGAAAGAATATGCAGGTGGCCACAGGGAAAAATGAAACACAGAGAACCTATCTCTGTATCAATAAATAAATGTGTGCTCACGAAATCGCTCGGGTATTCGTATTTCATTTTCCAAGTGACTGTATATAAAGGTGGGTACTCACCCTGGACAACTTTGACTGCCTTTCGCTTCCTGGTGCTGTATCTTAGCTCGGTGAGATAATCTTGGTCGTCATCTGTAAGAAAGGAAAGGTCATCACAGGTCGTCATAGGTCATGCCAGGTCAGAAGTCGCTTATATATAAATCTGCATCTGTGGTGTATACAGGTCAGCAAAGACCTCTGATGGGCTGAGCATTCCTCCCATCTTCTGTGGCTAAACTACATTACTGAGGACGTCTGGGGAAGTCAGACATTTTTTTCTTGATGGAAGTTTGAGAATTATGACTTCTAGTTAGAGGCTGTGTGGTACAAGGACACAAAATTGTATGTGTTGCGAAACGAAATAGAAAATGGATGCAAACATGATATAAAATGATAGTTTGAAAATATGACAATAGTATGATAACCATAGAGCATACCTCATATTTCTGAAATATATTCATACATAGTTACTTCACATTGTGAGGGCTTTTGTGTTTGTTGTGCTCTGTCCTACTGTTTCTGTGGTTGCCATAGTTTATCACTACCATAAACTGCTGATGATTGACAGTCATCTAAACCAACTGGTGAACACAAGCGCGACTACACCAAGCAAAGAAAATGGTATGTCTTATGGAAATCATCCCTCTCGTAAGTCCTTTTGATATGCAGGTCAAGAGCTGTGTATTGGATCCTGTTTTGTTGAGCTTTCTTATCAGCCGTCTTGAAGATGTTCTTTTTTTCTTTTTTTTTTTTTTGAACCATCGAGAGATACTGATAACTGTTGGGCAATGCTGACTCCTTCAGGAACTTGAAAAACTTAAGATATGACAAGAATTTGCTGAATCTTTGCCACCAACACATCCATGTAACAAGATGACTTTGGCTTTGAAGACGTAACCCTTAACGTAGAACGTGGTAAGAAACTGGAAAGCACTTGGTGTTTTGTGTTGATAACTTGAACTCTTGAAGGCCCGGTGGTAGAGTCATGCGTCATCCTGCACAAGTACATAGCCCGACAGGAGAGTGATTTAGATTTTCAAGTTTCAGGAGACGAACTCATGTGTGGCTCTACCGTGCTTGGACTCCTCTTGGCTTGGGTAGCAGCCCCCTTGTAAACATGCAGCGGGCCACGCTCCGCGCCGTACGATGATGGTTCTATATTTCATTGTCCTCGCATCATTTCTTTTTTTTATGGGAAATATTACCACGGTGGAGCTGAATTTAATGAATGGCTTGTTTAGGCCGACACTGTTACAGCCGCTCGCTCGTAACGCTTCGAGAAGACACTTCAGAATAACGCTCAGCGTTATCGTTACTGCTATTATATTGTGTCACACTGATCGTGTACTGACTCACGTCACACTGATGACATCTGTGAGGTGGGCAAGCAACATCAAGTGTTCCGCAGCTTGTAAACTGATTCATTCATTACCCGTGGGGTACACTGACATGATCTTCGACTCTACTTGGATACCCGGTTTTCTTTGGTTACCTCGTAACCTTATCTGAAGCCCAGATGATGAGATCTTAGATCTGTGTGGGATTAACGTTAACCTCCTTAATATTTAAAGAATTAGAACATCATGACTATGCACGCTACAAATACAGAGAGGAAAATATATGGAACTGGTGTGCTGGGTTGAGTGAAAGCGAGACAGACTTACGGAGTGTGGGGGAGTTGGGCCTCGTCACCCGCGTCACATCCTCAGGAACTGTCGAAGAAAATGATTTCGGGGGATTAGATACAGGCAAGGGAAAATGCTGACCATGAAATACAAAAGGGAAATACCATGTAAGACTCCTACAGCAACTGAATGTACATGACACTTGAAATATGGCACATGTTGAAGAAAAAAAAGAAAAATCTGAGGTGTTTTATTGAGCAGAATGGTAGAAGATGCCCAACAGAATATGACATGATTTCGATCGCTAACACTTTAACCTAGATTTGATGGCACATATGCCCCTGAATAATTACTCCTGATCAGAATATAATTATTGTAACGTTTTCAACATTGAAAATATGCACGTGGGTGAAATTACCCGTAATAAGCAATAGAAAATACGATGTTGATACCTCTTACATTCTAAACCCTGGTAAATATGCATAAGAATATAGTGAAACGAGCCAGAATATGTTTATAGACAGTTACTGAATAGCAGTTCTTAACTCGAAAATCGAAACTACAACACAGAGGAAGCAGTGCGGTGAGAACTGACCACGGGCGGCGAGGGAGGCGGCCAGGAGCAGCAGCTGGAGCAGTGGCTGAAGACGAGGGTTCCTCATGCTGATGCTGGGCTCGTCCACTGAGGCAATACCTCATTGTCTGGCTCCTCCCTCCTATATATACAAGGTGGTTTTGGGCAGTTGCTACATGTCGCCACTGACGGGGACACCCTTCTCTCATGGTGATGGCATCATCAAGGACGACCCAGGGACGCTCTCACGCTCATGCCATCCATGGACCACGCTCCTGATCGCCTGTCGAAGTCATGCGAGTCGATCCTGCCATGGACATGGTCCTGGGTTTGTCTGTCGAAGCCACGCATGTCCTCACTGTCATGGACGATACCCCGGGTCGTCTGTCGAAGCCACGCACGTCCTCATTGTCATGGACGATGCCCCGGGTCGTCTGTCGAAGCCACGCACGTCCTCATTGTCATGGACGATGCCCCGGGTCGTCTGTCGAAGCCACGCACGTCCTCATTGTCGTAGACGATGCCCCGGGTCGTCTGTCGAAGCCTGACACGTCGGCCTCGTTGTCATGGACGATGTCTCGGGTTATCTGTCGAAGTCACACGTGTCATAATCGTTTTGTACTGTCCCCAGCGCTAAGACGAGATGCTGCTAATTCATAGACGGTCGGTGAGGAGATCGTAGCGACAAAAACACAGAGGAAGAGGAAGGAGAGACGAAGTGAAACGCGACACGGAAGAGCCCGGAGATGTCCCCTCACTATCTCCTACCCCACCCACGGCAAGGTTTCCTCATTTTGATCGAGCGGGAAGACGAGGCTCATGCTATGGGAGTAATATGTTCACACTGTGTGTTTTGAGGTCAAACCCAAAAACAGCTGGTCTCCTTTGGCACCCTCGTCAAAGTTGAGCTTTCTCTCAAATGTGGTGTAAGCTGATCCACCGAGAAGATTGGGTTTAACATAACGGATGATCGTTGAATGATAGAACCGTGATGTAGTGATGGATCATTGGTACAAGTATAAGCCATTGACGCAACAGTGGAAAAGCAATGCATTGATGGGGCACCGGTACAGTGATGGGCCATCGATATAATGATGGCCCTGTATTACAATGATGGGTCACTGGGATCATCTTCCTGGGGACCTAAGATGAGGGCATTGATATTATCTTCCTGGGGAAACCATGACTGGACCGTGATGGGGCTGTTATACCATCTTCCTGGCGAGCCAGGATGGGGTAAAGATGGCTATGTAAGACGGTACAGAACCTTGTAGGGGTTAATGAGGTAATTAGGTGGTGGGTCATTATGCTGGCCGGCAAGCTGCTCCCGGACATGCATACATAGTGTTGGGTGGTTGTGTGTACCTACAGTATACGTACATACCGCCGTTCTATATATGAGTGTGCGTCACACACACACACACACACACACACACACACACACACACACACACACACACACACACTTCAACTCTCGTAAGTCAGGAGTGCGGCTGTTGTCTACAACCAACCAGCTGATACGGAGGGTGTAAGATGGTTCCGGGCATCACTGCAACACTTCCACGGGTGTCTGTTGTCAACATCTTGGGCTGACAGGGTTGTAGGATTAAGTTGGTTGTCGTACTAGATTGGTTATAGTTAGTAGTTTGAGCTCTTCTTTTTTTTTTTCTTCTTCTTTTTTTACCCTTGGAGTTTAATTCTGTTACAGATATGATTGTGCTACAGATCTGGGCTGTAACAAAAAGTTGTTCTGAGTTGGCTGTGATACAGAACTGGTTGAAGGTTTAAGCTTGTAACAGCTGTGGATGGTTATTGTATTGAGCCCATGGTGCTCTGAGCTCTTTTAGAGTGATATGATGAAGTTGGTCGTAGTTGTACTAAGCTGATCATAGAGCTGAGCCACTTGCAATCTTGAACAAGATATGGATTTGAATTGGTTATGGCTGCACACTGGTTAGATGGGGAGATGGTTATAACACTTAAGTGGTTATGATATTGTTTCTTAAAGTGCCATGAAGGTTAGAGTACCGGTCTAGTTATAATACTGAGCACATTGTATTTCTTATTGCTTATTCTGATCGGAATGTTATGACTCTAGGGTGGAGCTTCTACTGCGTAGAACCCTAACAAAAACAGTCCTGAATACTAACACATAACGAGAGTTGAACAAGATAAAAACATAAACATTATTACACATGTTTGAACGCAGTGTCGTAACCAGCGAGACACTTTCACACATTGGTCGTGTAGTTATTGCTCACGTGGGAAGTGACCACAGCAGGCACGTAACAGTTTGTGGGCGAATGTTTTTCTCCCTTAAGTTAATGTGATAACGTAAATATTAACTTACGATACGCCATATTAGCCATCCATCTGATCTCCAGTAAACTCTGTCCTCCGACGCGCATATTGAGACGGATAACTCGAGAACATTTTGCAAGATTCGTCGGGGGCGCCGTGGCTTAAGCAGGAAGAAGGATGGTAAAGGCTGCAGGAGTGCAAGACCTTCATAGTCCCATTATAATTGTATGGGTACCCCGGCATTACCTCCGGTAGACGATGCAAGGATCACCCCTCCCCTCCCCCCGGCCTTGCATCAGTTAGCGCACACGGCTGTTGCCTTGCCATAATTGCACAGTTTATAACCCTGCATCACATCCACGCGTGTTCCCGGGGGATACAAAATATTTAATTTCAAGTTGGTGTAACAGTGACCTCTGCTCAGGGTGGTGGGAAAGATTCCGTCCTCTGATGTTTCAGTGTAGTGGTTGTGAAAGTAGCCTCCATTCCACCGACCATTCTAGTTAGGCTACAAGGAACTCGGTAGTTAAAGTTATTCTCATTCCTCTCTCCATTATTTCTTATTGTGATGCCTCAAAATAAACGGCAGAGGTGGGAATAAAGATAATACTATTGATATCCACATGTATTCATAAAAGATAAAAGTACTAAAAGGAAAAAAAAAACTGCGAGTGACCTCCTATAGTAATGGACACACAAGTACCTCACCATATCTCTACACTGCCAGAAACCTTCTCGATGGAATTTAACCTCCAAGACGACAAGAGTTTATTTAATGGATTACCCCGCCAAGCTTAACCTAACCTAGCTTAGGTTTATATTGGAAATCGGTTAAGTGTTCTGTTGTGATTAGAGTAGTTAGATAAAAAGTTTATTCGACAAACTACTAAACCTAAGCAGGTAATATGATTATTTGTTTAAATGTTGTTTTATTAGGTGTAATATGAGCGAAGTTAAGGTTGCTGATATCTAGCATCGAGAAGTTAGAACAGGTAATATGTAGAAATAAAGAAGTTAGAAATGATGATATTTAGGAAGAAGTCCAAGTTGCTTACACTTAGCATCAAACGATAATGCCATCAATCGAAGAGTAAGAGCTAATAACATTTAACGTCAAGGAATTTAGAGACTTGTCGGATATATATCTAGGATGTTTACATGCTGTCCGTGTAACACTAAACGCATAGCTGCATAAAGTGACCGGGGAAAATTAAAAGGAATATTCATGTCAGGCATGAGGTAAATCAGGTTTATGGTAGGATGATAAATATTTGTCATGGTGAAATAGTTAAAGGAGATACAGTGAAGACTTGTGAGAGTTGAATTATGTCGTGTTTGTGTGGAACAGATCTTAGCCATAGAAAAAAATACACTTGAGAAAATGGAAAAAGTATGTAAACCCTTCAGGAACCTAAAAGAAAGGTGTCGAGAGAGAAACGGAGAGGAATTTAAGGAAACTTAAGGACTTTTTATCTAGAAAAAGATATATTGATTCTAAGTTAATAATACGGTGATACAGTATGATATGGGAAGGCGGCTGCTAAAGGACCATATTTTATAGGCTCCTGGAGGGGTAGGAGAAGGATCGAATGCAAAGAGAGCAAGATGCCTGGATATATTTGGGGAAGTGGTATACAAGTTGTGAGATACCCTTGGAACGGAAAATGACAGGAGTCAGACTTTTTAGATATTTATTGATTAACCAAATGGAAAGGAAGTGAGAGCGTGCAGAAAGAGATCCCCCACACCCACACCCCACTGTTGTGTAATAATGATCACTGGTGTTCCGCCGGGCTTACTCATGGAACCGCTGCTGTTTCTTTTAATATATAAACGGCGTACCAGAGGCACAAGAATATCAACGAGTTGTTGGTTTGTGGAGGAAAATGATTAGTAAAGCGAGGTAGCAGGTGTGGTAATATACGCTGGAAGCCGTAGTGTATCATACTCTTGACTGGGTGTGAGGTATAGCCACACACTGGCTCAAGTCCTCAGGCCAGTGGAGACCATGGTGTTTTGATGATTGCCGTGAAAAGTGATAACGATGGACGGAATGAGAAGGGTGGAATGTAGAGACATCTGGCATCAAGAAAGGCGTCGTCCGTCAAGTCGTGGATGGGGTTGGCAAGATGTATGATTATGTTTATTCAATTATTCATGTATTGATTTTCATTCCCAGATCGTCTTTTCCGCCTGAGAGAAGCAGGTTGTAGAAGCAGAAGACTGAGCCCGCGAGGAATAGACGTAGAGATCATATTTGAATGAATTTAAGTTTGATGGAGGAAGAGAATAATATAGGGAAATGTAAAGAGAATGGTGTTAGGATGGTAGGATTATGACGGTGGGTGGATGTTTCACATCATCTGATGTCGGCAAATGAGACTGGGAACATGCAAAATGATTCTGTTCACAGTGATGTCCTTGTGATTGCAAGTGTTGTCTAGTGGCCACGGAGACCT
Organism: Panulirus ornatus; assembly: GCF_036320965.1. Taxonomy (NCBI): domain Eukaryota; kingdom Metazoa; phylum Arthropoda; class Malacostraca; order Decapoda; family Palinuridae; genus Panulirus; species Panulirus ornatus. The sequence continues at coordinate 5,280,483 of NC_092234.1, forward strand.
CCTTAACTCGTCTCCAGCCTCACTCTGACCCTCACTTCCTAAGCAGCTCCCTGGCCCCATTAGAGAAAGTCTACACCTCTCTTGTTTTACACATGTTAAGCTCATACGAGTGATTTTAATTTACTGACGCCTTGACGAATAACGGAATACGCTGAACTGTAAATGAAAAATTATATATATATATATATATATATATATATATATATATATATATATATATATATATATATATATATATTTTTTTTTTTTTTTCTTTTTTTTTTGCTTTGTCGCTGTCTCCCGCGTTTGCGAGGTAGCGCAAGGAAACAGACGAAAGAAATGGCTCAACCCACCCACATACACATGCCTTGATTCAATCCACTGACAGCACGTCAACCCCGGTATACCACATCGCTCCAATTCACTCTATTCTTTGCCCTCCTTTCACCCTCCTGCATGTTCAGGCCCCGATCACACAAAATCTTTTTCACTCCATCTTTCCACCTCCAATTTGGTCTCCCTCTTCTCGTTCCCTCCACCTCCGACACATATATCCTCTTGGTCAATCTTTCCTCACTCATTCTCTCCATGTGACCAAACCATTTCAAAACACCCTCTTCTGCTCTCTCAACCACGCTCTTTTTATTTCCACACATCTCTCTTACCCTTACGTTACTTACTCGATCAAACCACCTCACACCACACATTGTCCTCAAACATCTCATTTCCAGCACATCCATATATATATATATATATATATATATATATATATATATATATATATATATATATATATATATATATATAACGCTGTCCCCCGCGTTAGCGAGGTAGCGAAAGGAAACAGACGAAAGAATGGCCCAACCCACCCACATAAACACACACGTATATATATATATATATATATATATATATATATATATATATATATATATATATATATAATAGGGATTAATGGAAAATACTTTAATTGGAGAAGATAAAGCAACTCGGTGTTTACAAGATGACAACTGCTATCATATGGAAAAAAACCATATATAAATAATCATCCTCCAGGGAGGGGAATGCCACACCCCTCCTCCATGGGGCAACCCAACGAGGGTGGGTGGGGGTGACATGTGACCCATGGCGTGCAGGCACCCCTCAGCAGGAGCGCATGGCAACAAGAATCCTTCGGTCCCCCGCGTGGATCGAGCCGCCTTCGTGGTCGGGAGAGGTCGTTGTCCCAAGGAGGACCCTTGTCCCTAGTGCTTCTGGGCACGACCACCCTCTGACCACCCATGATCTGTCGAGTAGTATTAATCCAGCCCTCCCATAGGCAGCAGAAGTTGGTACATATAGTTATTATTATTATTATTATTATTATTATTATAACACTATTCAGTGGTCCCATAATGTCAGGGCTGTTCGGCATGTGTTGAAAGGAAAAGATGATATACATAATTGTACCTTCATCCATTGATAAATTATGTTTGATAAAATATGTGTGTGTTTTTTGGTGACTGATTTAATCATATCTGATCGTGGCAATAATTGATAATTAATAATTTTCTGTTCGTGGACATGTTTTTTTTTTTTTTTATTTCATAAGGTAAACTTTACAAGTACTCCTTTGTAAAGTAAATGGTCATGTTTAGGCCTAGTTCAGGTGTGGATGATTTGGCTCTGGGAACATTAGTCTTGATGGTTGATTAGAGGAGAGACGATTCCTGGTAGGTGTTTGTTAAAGGGTAATCGTCACTGTTGACTGGAGGGTCGGGTTGTCGGAGTTTACTGAATTTGGGAGGGATATTTTGAAGGGTTGTTAGGAGAGCATTGATCAAGAGCTTAGGAAAACAGGAGAAATATAGGAGGGTAACGGAGCCTAAGGGTGTGCCACAGGGCGTTTTAGAATCCTTATTAGTAATAGTTGGCCAATACGACACCAGCAGTGGCTCTGTGGTGGGTGGCCACCCCCTGAGGGCAGGAACTGCATTTATGTAAACTGAGAGTGGTGTGGAAACCGATGTTATAACGACGATAAACAGAAACACGTGGTCACCATAAACACGAGCACGTGGTCAGCACGCCGTCGGCATGGTGAGCCCATTCCCCAGGCCAGCAGATGTGCCACACAATTAACTATTAAAGCAGACAAGAGGACTTCCGAGACGAGATTTTCTCTCGTTTTCTTTGGTTCGTCCGAGACGCGCGGTGCAATGTAAATATACATTGACAACTGGAGTATTGTTCCACGTACTCTGCCGTCCCAGACCTTACTTAACAACTTCGGTGATAAAAAAAAAAAATGGCAAGTTGACTTTATTTTTTTTTCGTTTAATCTAAAAGGGTTCAAAGTGTGAGGGTTATGAAAAGGGAGTGATAGGAACGTGTTCCAAGTCTGGGAAGGCTTCCCATTGGCGGGCGAGGGAATGGTGGGGGGTATGTCTGGCCTGGGGGAAGCACTTGGATTGGCTGGCCGGCTGGCTGGAGGCAGCGTGAACGTCTTCATGGGGGCGGGTTATTTTTTTTTTTTTTTTTTGCGTTTTAGATTAGATATATATCCTAAAAGACGCCGCGCTCTGTGGCAAGGCTAGGAATTTGGCACAGTTTTTGGGGTGTCTTAGTGAGTGTGTGCTCTGCAGTGTTAGAAGACCCTCTGACCTCACCGTTGCGACCGTTGAGCACGTCGGTACGTCTCTTGAGCACGACGATGCGACCCTGATCCTTACGGGGGTGATTGGGGAATAAAAAAAATGGCATGCTTATTGGTCGTACCGCCATGCTTTAGGGCCCTACCGTCTTGTGCAAGGACGGTACCGTTGTGTTCAAGGGGTTTTAAAAAGTCGCTCTTTTATCAAATATTGACCTCAAGTAAGTCTCCCTAAGTTGGGTTAGGTAAACATTTTACGCTTATAGTTTCGTAAGGGTCGCCTCAGAATAAAGACCGTCCAGGTCAAAGGGATGGACATTCAGCATAAAGACCACACCCCGCGAATGAGGTCACTTCACTTCCAGGACCGCTCTAACTCTAGGAACTACCCGCTAGCAAGACACACAAAGGGCATTCAAGACAGCCAGAGGTGTGACGCTATCTTGACCTGCATCGGAGGTACATTTCCCATATTACTGCACGGCGATAAGACGGCCTGATCGCCCTGGTTTATCTCAACAGTATTTTCTGTAGTGAACTCCCACTCCGTTGCTATATTTCATAGCTTTAACTATCATATGTATTTGCCATAGTAGTCCTATGTTTATGGCATTGCTATACTGTTGTAACGTTACCTGGTTATCATGTTACTTGGGTTTTACATTATAACATTACTTTGGGTACCATGTCCTTTTTGAATTGTAGGTTGGTTTAATTTCCGTGGATAAATTGTATGTAATTAAGGGATTTAAAGATAATGAATTTTACTAACGAGTGTTTTAATACATTTTTGTAGGTAAAGTTTGTGCCAACATAAACATTAGATACTTTAATGAATCAAAAAGCAGATTTTAAGACCATAGAAAAAAGGTTCTCACCTTCATGATATAGTAAAGCGTTTGGAATCTACATTAAAACGGTAAGGGATTGTTAGCAGAGCACCATTTGAGAGGGTGTAGAAGGGGACGAAGGTTCTGGGAGCGATGAAGAATGTGTGGAAGAAAACGTTATCTCGGAGAGCAAAAGTGGGTGTTTGTAGGAATTAGTTCCGGCAACTTTATATGGTTGCGAGGCATGGTGTATAGATAGGGGTTGTACAGAGGAGGGTGGCTGTGTTGGAAATGAAATGTTTGAGGACAGTATGTGGTGTGAGGTGGTTTGATAGAATAAGTAATGAAAGGGTAGGAGAGATGTGTGGTAATAAGTGTGATTGAAAGATCAAAAGAGGGTATGTTGAACATGCAGGAGAGTAAGTGTGCACGGAAGTGAATTGGAACCAAGTTGTATACTGGGTCGACGTGGTCAGTGGACTGAACCAGGGAATATGAAACACCTAGGGTAAACTATGTTAAGGTCGGTGGGGCCTTGATGTGTTTAAAGAGCTGTGGTTTCAGTGCATGACAGTAGAGAACGAGTGGATGTGGCCTTTCTTAGTCTGTTTCCCGGTAGAAACGTCGCTGACGAAGGGGTCGGCGATGCTGGGTGGCGCCGAGAATGGATGAAGGCAAGTATGAATATGTATGTGTATATATATATATATATATATATATATATATATATATATATATATATATATGTATGCACCTGTATATGTACGTGTGGATGGGTATTTCATCTGCTGCCTGGCGCTACCTCATTAATGCGGGAAACGGCGATCAAGTACATATGAAATAAATTAATAATAGGTTGATACCTGCATGATAACAGGCCTACTGGAAATGGGCACCCTAAGAATAGCCAGGTTAGCATGTACTTATGTTTGTCTTCATCAGAGGTGGTACTTCAGGACTGGTTCATCGACAGTTACTTCAGATTAATTCATTTGTAAAATGTCTAAATTGTCATAAGCTCCTTGCTTTTCAGACCACATGAATCACTTTTTAGAATTAATTTTGCAGAAAACACACTAATATCAATCCTGCTGGTGACGAACTAGTGACCCCTTGCAGCATAAAGTGACACAAGAGGTGGCCTTGGCTATGTTAATACGAGGTGCAAAAGAAATAACATTTTCTTCACAAGCCTTTATTTAAATTACTCTATGCATTGTGCCTTGGATCCTTCTTTGTACCACGAATAAGACCAGTCCTCCTGGCAGCGATGAGACCAACCTTACGTCCAGCACACTTGCCTCGGGCTACAGTAGATGCCTTACCAATATGCTGATGGTTACCACCACCATGGGGATGCTCAACAGGGTTCATTGCCACACCACGAACCTTAGGCCAGCTGTTCCTCTTCACCCTGTACTTGTGATAGGCACGACCTGCCTTCAAGATGGGTTTGTCAATGCGGCCACCACCTGCTACAATTCCTGAAAAGTAATATGTGGCAGATGAAAATTACAAGTTTTAAACGGCTTGTTCTTGAACTAGATGCCATCCTTTTCTCAGTTACATAACCTTCAATTAGGTGTGTTTAACAAATTGGCTGCTTTCTTTTACCAATACACATGTCTCTTAGTATATTGGTCTACTAAAATTCGTCAGTTCTTTTATAGCTACATTAGTATTTAACAATGACAGCTAAAAATGAGCTTTGGCTGTTTGGGAGTCTTGGTTGAGAAATTTTTAGTACTTTTAAAACCCTGCAACATAACTCATGACTGCATGCTATACTGTGTTCTTACAACTGCCCAAATCTATGTTGCAACAAATTAAACTTACCGATCATAGCACGGTTGGCAGATGGAAGTAACTTCTTGGCACCAGAAGGTAGCTTAACACGGGTCTTTCTGGTTTCTGAGTTGTGAGCAATGACTTGAGCATAATTGCCAGAGCCACGGGCAATTCGACCACGGTCACCAGTTTTCTCCTCTAAGTTGCAGACAGAAGTGCCTTCAGGTAAGGTGCCGATTGGCATCACATTCCCGATATCAAGGTTGGCTGTAAATAGGAATCAATTCAATACTTTGGCATTATCATTCAGTTCTCTTGCATGTGTATAGAGCATGCATGTTTGGGGCTAACACAGCTTGACCCCACCACGGCAACCAAACCAAAACAGTGTGTTTGACAAAAATGATCACTTTTTCTTACCCTTCTTGCCACAGTAGATGAACTGGCCAGTATACATGCCCTCAGCAGCTAGGAAGAGTTCCTTGCGTGTCTTGTAGCGATAAGGGTCACGAAAATGTACTACTGCAATGGGGGCACCACGACCAGGGTCATGGATGATATTCTGAAAAGAATGTTTTCACTAATGTTTGCATTATTTTCATAATTTTGGACATTATTCTATCAATTAGGCTCAGGTGAGGTTTGATTACAATATATATAACACTAAAGAGTGCAAATGAGACCATTGCTGATTTGTTCCAAAAGCTCTCTGGCAGGAAATGCAGCTAGAAAAAGACTTAACTCATGTAGTGGTTATAATTTCTAAAACATCAGAAAGAAACAAGAACTACCAGTAATAATAATATCTTATTAACAAAAAATATCTTCACAACTGTCTGTATGTTAACATCCACTCTCCTGCTGTAATATATCATGCACTACAAACTAGATCCTCCCAATCCATGGCCAAGCCCCACATCCCATTCCATGGTTCCCAACGGCTTCAAATGCCTTTGTTCAGCTTACTAACAGCCTGTTGACCCCTGTATACCACCACAGCAGTGCCTATGAAGCCAGCCATGTCCATTGTGCAGGACCAGCAGTCACAATGTGAATGATGTTATGTTTATGTCAATTTAAGGAAAATGAGGGTAACTGAGCACTAAGTGATCACTGTCTTCATTGTGTCTGTTGTATTTACATTGGTGACGTTCACAGAGTAGGTGAGAAAATCTAAACGTACGTGTCTGGAGAGTGTGGTTTCAGTTGGGATGGTGTTTACGACCGAGTTAGGGGTTGGTTGTTTAGTGCTTGTTTTGTACTTTAACGTGTATATGTTTTGTTGGTGTTGTGTTGATTGGGGTAGGAAGATATGCTGAAGAATGAAGTACAGGTAAGCTTTTCCTTTACAGATTTGGTCATGATGGGTTTAGTGCAGCTTCAAAGAACTGAGTGTCAATCATACTGAAGTAGGATTGAATTGGTAGGATTTTTTTTCACGATGGTTAAGTGTGTTTGTAATTATTAAGTAACCAGTGACAATTCTGAGTGCTCTATTTTGTGGGAACAGCAACTTTATATTCATTTTGAGAGGGTGGAAAATCAGCTTGGTGAGGCACTGGTTTGGGTGATTTATCTATTTATTTATTTTTTGTTGAAGGCTCAGTCACAGCAGAGGATTCTCTTTCTTGTTCAGATCTGGTGTTCTGAATGGATTTCATGTATTGCTTTCCAGTTTTTTTTTTGGTTTGGGGAGTGAAAATCATGTTTTTATAATGTGAAACCCAAAATAGTTAGCATTTTTGAACCATGAGAACAAGTTTCCATACAGGGTGGTTGGAGCAAGCATGTCTTTCTGAGGTTAAAAGTGATTAAATACTTCTGTGGTGATGCCAACATTCTGTTCTGGGTGAGCCACTTTTGCAGCTAAGTTATGTAGTTAAAGAGTTGAATGATCAAAGTTAGTACAGTGTTGCAGTTGCTACTGCATCAGCAAGGCAGCACCAGGAACAGATGAAGAAATGGCCTCCTTTCTAGATCACTGAAATCCCTGCCCCACCAATAACCAAGATGGAAGGTATTATTGGACTTGGCCAGCTTTAAGTTACACTGCAAGTGAAAAGTCACCTTTAATGAGGTTGTACCATCTTCATGTGACAAAGTAGGGTAAAGTCTTGTCAATGAACTCATGTCATGAGAGTCCATCCTGTCCTTTCTACTAAGTGTAATGCAACTTTGTGCTGCTGGAGCCCCTGGAAAAAGGATTCTCAGTAACACTTGGACCATAGTAGAAAGAAGCCTGTGTTATTATTAATAAACTGTTTAAGAGAAAAATCACGGACTTCTTTATGGTAAAGAGGTTCTCAACAAGATTGCTTTTTATTTAGCTACTTATATCTTTGATGTCAATTCCCTCCAGGTATTCCTATTAAGGATGTGGTCACGGTCACAGCAAGTCTCCATTTCTCCCTGTCCTTACATGCCTCCTCCGCATGCATCATTCTACATATTCTTACACCATTTCTCTCCTTCCACTACTCGGTAACACTTTTTCCTTTTTGTTTACTTACTACATAATAAAACCTTGACAAAGGCAACTTCACACTTGCTGTGCAACAATATGCAGGCACACTCCAGTAAAACATACATGTGCCATTTGTAAAAAAATGAAAGAAATACTGGATACACTCTAATTTCAGCCCAAGGATATTTTCCAAGGGGCTTCTACAGCACTTACAAAGCAGGCAGTGTCTACTGGGCAAGTGCACAGGTCAAGTGGTGTGATGATATTCTCTGCACATCTATGTGAGGCAGTTTGCAAGACAACAAAAGAGTAAGTGGTCTGTCTTCAAAGTGGAAGCTGCAACATTAAGCACAAAGAGGTCTTACCAACTGAGCTTGTAATGGGAAGTGGATTGTGTCCTGAATGTATATGATGTATATTTACATAAAAGTAAAGGTTTCCTGGCATACAAAAGAGAAAATTCAGTAAAGTTTCCTAGCTACCAACAATACAAACAACTGGGGAAGCACCAATTTTATACAAAAACATGGCTGATAATAATCAATAATTGAAAACATTCTTTTGCCTTTAGGTAATAGCATGTGAAAATCATAATCTTCAAGGAAATAATCTTAAGTTCTATAGTTACCTTTATAATACCACGGATATAACCATGACGCTCAGCATAGTCCACAGGTCTTAAGGAAGGTTTCCCTTTGCGGTGGTGAGTGTGGGACCTGAATACAGATCCTGCTCCCTTCCTCTGTGCACGAATCACACGACCCATCGTGCTAAAACATGTAAATAAGTGAGAAAAAGCAAAGCGATGTTTTACAATTTTGTTTCTGAATGTATCAAATTCCTGTCGGTATTCTACAGTAAATTCAATCGTCACAGGTTTGATTTTTGAGTTGAAAATATAAATGTTCAAGTATTTTCTATGTAACTTAATATAATCTCAAGAGGTTTTATGTCTGCAGAATTAGCTGTTCTATGGCTAAGACACTGCATAATTATCACTGGAGGGACAGTGGAGAAAGTACATTACCAATGTAACTACTATATGTAGCAGGTGGTGACTAAGAGAGGTATTTATTTACTCCTAACATACTCTATATTGTTGAATAAATATGCAATATCTTAAATGATCAACAAATACTTGTACAATATAATATTAACAAAGTGCATGAAACATTGTCAACGGAAAAGTTCGTCACTGAATGGTTTTTACCTTTTATATAGATATTATCATAGGTGGAATGTTCAATACAATGATCTGGCATGTGACACTTTCTGAGGAGGTAGGGGACACAGAATCTCCAAATTGGTAGGATGTAGGTTCAACTCAATTTTAGAGAAATTGTTGTGCAGGTGTTCCTTTTCAGCTGCAACCGTTTGCCTGATTTGTACCATCTGAGGTCACAACTGTGTAGATGCTTTTATAACAATGACACTAAATATACTTGTTTTTCTTACACTAATGCATCACTGTGGAAATGCGGTTCAGTGATGTAATCAATGAAAAATTACCAAAGACTGGTGTGATGGCACATTTCATGTCCTTGTTTAGTCAATTTGAAAATAGACTGTAATTTCCTCTGAACAACTTGTTTCTGTTGGTAACAGTTCATGGTAAATCTATCTCGTCTTTTCTTTCGTGCACAAGTCCATTTTTAACGGTGGAACCTTCGTAGATCGCTAACAATATTTAATAAAACTAAATATCATCAGATGCAATGGAAACATAACACATGAAGTTTCTGCCAATGCAAAAAGTGCCTCAACACATTATAAGGTGATAACACTTGCCTCATAAGACAAGTTAATAACTCTTGATATATTTTGATGTATTTTAACATGATTTTTCTCCCTGACAAGCCTCATCCTTCCTTGAAAAAGCAAGGCAAACTGTAAGAATGAACTGGAAAATCCCAATCTAATTACTCTATCTTAGCAAGAACAATTTACCTAAGATAATATAGAAATTCTACACCTTATTATACATACACTATTAGAATCTTTCGTTCTTAATATGAAACTCTTTTACCAGAAACTTTGAACAAAACTTTGGGGAGTCAGATAGCAGACCAAATTCATCATACGGTTTGTATTACAGGAATGTCATCTCTTCGAAATACACAGAGAATCAATTTTAAATGTTACATCTAAATCTTGTAAGTTATTTCAACGATGCCACGAGACGAGAACTTTACTCATTGGCCAGCGAATTGCATCTGACAGTCAAAGTGAGCAAGACGGCACCTTGATCGTAAACCCTTGTGTGTATGCAACGGAAGGTATATGCATTTAATAGTGGGTAGATTAAGCCGAGATGAGACATTCAGCATCTTCCTGATGGTGAAAAGCGAACAGGCTAGGTATGAATAATATCTATTTGGATTAGGTGCTTATGAAGCAATGTAGTGTGAAAGAACCTGCTAAACGTATAGAAATGTTATTATATACCCAACCATACGACATTTTGAATATACTTGTATTAAACATAAAGCGTTATACCATTAGATTATTGTACTCACTATTCAGGTTTTCAATAATAATTCTGTATTTGAAAATTATGCTATGCCTAAGCCATATAAAATCCCAAACTCACGATTTCAACTCAGCACGGCTGTTGCTGTTTACCTCCGGCACCCATTACAGCAACACATGACACCTATTTAGTTTCACAATATTTTATATTTCATCGACCAACCCAATTATTTCTTACAGATACTAAGTGGTATTTAAACCCCATTAGATTAACCCATAGCACTCGAAAGCCACTTGCAATGCAGGAAAACTCTGATATATTGCGATGAAAATTCCAAATATTCTTGCCAAGTACAAACTTACCGTAGTGTTGTGACGGAAAGAACAGTTGATGGTGCTGCCCTCTGTACCAAAATAGAGTAAACAAAAAATTGACGTTCTACAAGCGCCATCGTTATTAATAAATATTTAGAGAATAGTTCATGGTGTTTAAGTTTTATAATAGTATTAGATACAGAATTACTATGTTATATTATTTCTAGAACATAGTTTGGGGACCAATTCACAGAGATAAATTTGTACGTAGTGCTTGTTTTAAAAACTTTTCGCGTGGCATGAACGTAATGAGCTTACCTAATATATATTTACTCAGCAATTAACAAAGTAGCGTCATTAGTATTATCCGCAAAGGAAGAAAGAGGCCTTAAGTAACGTAAAATCGGTAGGCTATAGGGAAAGTTCAGCACTCGGACGGCAGATGCCGTTGCTGTATCTGTGACGTCACTACCAAAGAAAATTGGCTTTGTCCTCCGGAGTCATCAAACGGTGAACTGTGCCGAGTGTCCTCCCCAAGAACTTTTAAAACAAAAGTTAATTTTTATTTGTACTATGAGTAATGCACCCACCCACAATGGAGTAGGTCTAGAGCGGCAGGTGAGCACAAAATTGAGTGATTCTCGGTGGCACTGTGAGCGTTTGGGGCAAGAAAATGAAGGCTGTCAGCTGGACGGAAGCGGCCACGGCTGGCAGCTGACAATCCAATCAATTCACCAGAGTCGTGAGGCTCAGGTGCAGTGAAAAAGAAATTTCCTCCCCTGTGCCTGCATGCCTTCGGATTACTGTAGATGTTCATATCTCAAAATTTCATTATGTTAGCCCTCTTACAAACGTAAGCGGAAGAGCTGAGGATATACAGGATCGAAGATGCTCGCTAGCGGCCTACGTTCCGGAACACTTCATGTTGGATACCACACGAGCTGCCATTCGCATTTTTCAGCGTCCACACTCGAATATTTGATGCTGTGTATGGCTGTTTGTATTTTTGGGGAAAGCTTCGACCATGCTTTTTTTGTTCGAGTAACTTGACTGTTAAAACTACGGTGGTAATGAGCAAGTTTAGAGGTGAAGTGAGGCATGTAGTAATGGCAGATCCCGCTGGGAGCGCTATTTACGTTCGTCTTATACATGTTATGCAATTTAAGGCTCGTTGACTTATGAACGAAAATATGACAAGGTATACAGGATTTTATTACCCAAGTCTAAAGGGTTATCATAATAACTTCGTTTGATATTTATCGTGAGGAGTGGAATATTAATTTCATATGATTGTGATGCAAGACCATTCGACTGTGAATATCAGAGGGGAATTATTATGATTATAGTTATGGATTAACTTTGGTTAACCTTACTCAGTGTTTAGTGATTAAAAATAATGGTAGATAAATTAACATGTTTTAACCTTAAATTTAGCATATAATTTACCATATAATTTACTTTTAGTTTCCTAATATATATATATATATATATATATATATATATATATATATATATATATATATATTTTTTTTTTTTTTTTTTTTTTCCAAAAGAAGGAGCAGAGAAGGGGGCCAGGTGAGGATATTCCTAAAAGGCCCAGTCCTCTGTTCTTAACGCTACCTCGCTAATGCGGGAAATGGCGAATAGTATGAAAGAAATATATATATATATATATATATATATATATATATATATATATATATATATATATATATATATATACACTGCCTGTACCTTGAGTCTTCTATTTTTGTTAGTATATATGTGTTTGTGTGTATGTAAGGGTTACTGGACTCCTCCTGCATGAGGTTACACCATGAGTGAGAGGTCATCTTTGACAAGGCTCTATAACTGGGACTTGTCTTGTCAGAACTTTTCACTCCAAGGAAGGCTACATTTCCCTGCTTCTGGAAGTAGTGCTGCCTTGGACTGCAGGAACCTTTATATAGGTTTTACATCATATGGCTTTAGACCCATCACTATCACAATACACACTGGCCTTATTACATACCCTAATTTGCTTCAACCAACCACAACCCCAATTCCATGTAGTACTAGTAATAGTGGACATCAAAGCATGTAAGATCATCCTTGATGCATCTTCACATAAAATAATTGCACCCCATCTACAATTACGATAAAAAGTCACTAGCCTATTTCGTAGCCAGGTGCCTTACCAGAGCCACTCACAATGGCTTTACCTCTAAAGCTATTAGATTTACAACGTAGTTCTCCAAGGAGCAGTTCTTTCTGCTCTCTTTGCTTTGTTCATACCTGACCTCCCATAAACTTCAGCAAATCACAATTTGAACATACTCTCATATGCTGACAAGCTCACAATCCGATTACAATACCCTGACGCCAGTTGGAACAACAAGCATGCTGCACAACATTACATAATTTGAACAATGGTTCATCCAGAAAATAATGTCTGCATCTCCACAGATGTCCTTGATAACTTGACCTCAGACAAACATGAATCTAACTTGCACCTGGTCCACTGAATGGACAATCACTCCCAGAGAATAAGTCACCATCCATTCTAGGGATCATATACGATACATATGACAATCACAAATTTGCCCGAAGCTCCAGCACAAAAGCTTCATACAGATTATATACTCTCAGAACACTAATTGGTGCCAGATTTGGATAAGAAATGGAATCCCAAGTATCCTCATACAAAGTATTTATCTGCTCTTACTCTAACTATGCCTCAGCTGCTTGGTGTTGCACCTACAAAAAGCAAATAAAACAAAGCAGCAAACCACAAAAAATAGTTGACATAGAACAAAGACTGGCTGCATAACAATCACTAACACACAGTACCTACACTACGAAATGAGGATCCTCCCAATACAATCCCACCTTAACATGCTAAGCACTGAATTCTGTGCCCCAGAACCAGACCCCTCCCACCCAAACTGCTTCATAACTAAACCCCCCACCCCCGTAGAAAGAAGAAGCATACCCCTGCCATACATGTTAGTCTCTTTTACTCACATACTCCTCCTCCTTGCCCCAGCAAGTATAACACTGATCAAAGACACACAGTGAAATAACCCAGTAAGCACCAAACAAGAGCCCTCACAATTCAGTCTTAAACTGCAGCCTACCAGACATAAGCCCATCAGAAGCCAAATTCCTCGGAGAAGCTTAAGTCACACTTTCCCCTTTAGGCTTTGGACAATACCCATCCTGACAATACTGTAAACATTTCAACATGTATACCTACGGTGCAGCAACCATAGCAAAGACAGTACTCATTAGCCCTGCAATCGCTGCGTGTGCACATAAACAACACCTTATTTTTTGAAGTTCCTGGTTAGTCGATGTTGCCAGCTTCCTGAGTGCTTCAGGAACCTCATAAAGACAAAAAGGACTCTTAGGGTAATATATATATATATATATATATATATATATATATATATATATATATATATATTTTTTTTTTTTTTTTTTTTTTTATACTTTGTCGCTGTCTCCCGCGTTTGCGAGGTAGCGCAAGGAAACAGACGAAAGAAATGGCCCCCCCCCATACACATGTACATACACACGTCCACACACGCAAATATACATACCTACACAGCTTTCCATGGTTTACCCCAGACGCTTCACATGCCTTGATTCACTCCACTGACAGCACGTCAACCCCTGTATACCACATCGCTCCAATTCACTCTATTCCTTGCCCTCCTTTCACCCTCCTGCATGTTCAGGCCCCAATCACACAAAATCTTTTTCACTCCATCTTTCCACCTCCAATTTGGTCTCCCTCTTCTCCTCGTTCCCTCCACCTCCGACACATATATCCTCTTGGTCAATCTTTCCTCACTCATTCTCTCCATGTGCCCAAACCATTTCAAAACACCCTCTTCTGCTCTCTCAACCACGCTCTTTTTATTTCCACACATCTCTCTTACCCTTACGTTACTTACTCGATCAAACCACCTCACACCACACATTGTCCTCAAACATCTCATTTCCAGCACATCCATCCTCCTGCGCACAACTCTATCCATAGCCCACGCCTCGCAACCATACAACATTGTTGGAACCACTATTCCTTCAAACATACCCATTTTTGCTTTCCGAGATAATGTTCTCGACTTCCACACATTTTTCAAGGCTCCCAAAATTTTCGCCCCCTCCCCCACCCTATGATCCACTTCCGCTTCCATGGTTCCATCCGCTGACAGATCCACTCCCAGATATCTAAAACACTTCACTTCCTCCAGTTTTTCTCCATTCAAACTCACCTCCCAATTGACTTGACCCTCAACCCTACTGTACCTAATAACCTTGCTCTTATTCACATTTACTCTTAACTTTCTTCTTCCACACACTTTACCAAACTCAGTCACCAGCTTCTGCAGTTTCTCACATGAATCAGCCACCAGCGCTGTATCATCAGCGAACAACAACTGACTCACTTCCTAAGCTCTCTCATCCCCAACAGACTTCATACTTGCCCCTCTTTCCAGGACTCTTGCATTTACCTCCCTAACAACCCCATCCATAAACAAATTAAACAACCATGGAGACATCACACACCCCTGCCGCAAACCTACATTCACTGAGAACCAATCACTTTCCTCTCTTCCTACACGTACACATGCCTTACATCCTCGATAAAAACTTTTCACTGCTTCTAACAACTTGCCTCCCACACCATATATTCTTAATACCTTCCACAGAGCATCTCTATCAACTCTAGGTTTGTTGAATGTGTCTGATGACAGAGTGGCAGATATAGGGTGTTTTGGTCGAGGTGGTGTGCAAAGTGAGAGGGTTAGGGAAAATGATTTGGTAAACAGAGAAGAGGTAGTAAAAGCTTTGCGGAAGATGAAAGCCGGCAAGGCAGCAGGTTTGGATGGTATTGCAGTGGAATTTATTAAAAAAGGGGGTGACTGTATTGTTGACTGGTTGGTAAGGTTATTTAATGTATGTATGACTCATGGTGAGGTGCCTGAGGATTGGCGGAATGCGTGCATAGTGCCATTGTACAAAGGCAAAGGGGATAAGAGTGAGTGCTCAAATTACAGAGGTATAAGTTTGTTGAGTATTCCTGGTAAATTATATGGGAGGGTATTGATTGAGAGGGTGAAGGCATGTACAGAGCATCAGATTGGGGAAGAGCAGTGCGGTTTCAGAAGTGGTAGAGGATGTGTGGATCAGGTGTTTGCTTTGAAGAATGTATGTGAGAAATACTTAGAAAAGCAAATGGATTTGTATGTAGCATTTATGGATCTGGAGAAGGCATATATATATATATATATATATATATATATATATATATATATATATATTTTTTTTTTCATACTATTCGCCATTTCCCGCGATAGCGAGGTAGCTTTAATTAAGAACAAGGCCCAGTTCTCTGTTCTTAACGCTACCTCGCTAATGCGGGAAATGGCAAATAGTTGAAAGAAAGAAGAAAGAATATATGTGTGTGTGTGTATATATATATATATATATATATATATATATATATATATATATATATATATATATTATATATATTATCCCTGGGGATAGGGGATTAAGAATACTTCCCACGTATTCCCTGCGTGTCGTAGAAGGCGACTAAAAGGGGAGGGAGCGGGGGCTGGAAATCCTCCCCTCTCTTTTTTTTTTTTTTTCCAAAAAAGAAGGAACAGAGGGGGCCAGGTGAGGATATTCCTAAAAAGGCCCAGTCCTCTGTTCTTAACGCTACCTCGCTAACGCGGGATATGGCGAATAGTTTAAAAGAAAAAAATATATATATATATATATATATATATATATATATATATATATATATATATATATATATATGGTGTGGGAGGCAAGTTGTTAGAAGCAGTGAAAAGTTTTTATCGAGGATGTAAGGCATGTGTACGTGTAGGAAGAGAGGAAAGTGATTGGTTCTCAGTGAATGTAGGTTTGCGGCAGGGGTGTGTGATGTCTCCATGGTTGTTTAATTTGTTTATGGATGGGGTTGTTAGGGAGGTGAATGCAAGAGTTTTGGAAAGAGGGGCAAGTATGAAGTCTGTTGGGGATGAGAGAGCTTGGGAAGTGAGTCAGTTGTTGTTTGCTGATGATACAGCGCTGGTGGCTGATTCATGTGAGAAACTGCAGAAGCTGGTGACTGAGTTTGGTAAAGTGTGTGAAAGAAGAAAGTTAAGAGTAAATGTGAATAAGAGCAAGGCTATTAGGTACAGTAGGGTTGAGGGTCAAGTCAATTGGGAGGTAAGTTCGAATGGAGAGAGGCTGCAGGAAGTGAAGTGTTTTAGATATCTGGGAGTAGATTTGGCAGTGGATGGAACCATGGAAGGGGAAGTGAATCATAGGATGGGGGAGGGGGCGAAGTTTTGGGAGTGTTGAAAAATGTGTGGAAGTTGAGAACGTTATCTTGGAAAGCAAAAATGGGTATGTATGAAGGAATAGTGGTTCCAAGAATGTTATGTAGTTGCAAGGCGTGGGCTATAGATAGAGTTGTGCGGATGAGGGTGGATATGCTGAAAATGAGATTTTGAGGACAATATGTGGTGTGAGGTGGTTTGATCGAGTAAGTAATGTAAGGGTAAGAGAGGTGTGGTAATAAAAAGAGTGTGGTTGAGAGAGCAGAAGAGGGTGTTTTGAAATGGTTTGGTCACATGGAGAGAATGAGTGAGGAAAGATTGACAGAGGATATATGTGTCAGAGGTGGGGGGAACGAGAAGTGGGAGACCATATTGGAGGTGGGAAGATGGAGTGAAAAAGATTTTGAGTGATCAGGGCCTGAACAGCAGGAGGGTGAAAGGCGTGCAAGGAATAGAGTGAATTGGAACAATGTGGTATATCGGGGTCGACGTGCTGTCAATGGATTGAACCAGGGCATGTGAAGCATCTGAGGTAAACCATGGAAAGTTTTGTGGTGCCAGGATGTGGAAAGGGAGCTGTGGTTTCGTTGCATTATACATGAGAGCTAGAGACTGAGTGTGAACGAATGTGGCCTTTGTTGTCTTTTCCTAGTGCTACCTTGCGCACATGCGGGGATAGGGGTTGTCATTTCAGGGTGGCGATGGGAATGAATAAGGGCAGACAATGAGAATTATGTACATGTGTATATATGTATATGTCTGAGTGTGTATATTTATGTATACGTTGAGATGTATAGGTATGTATATGTGTGTGTGGACGTGTATGCATATACATGTGTATGTGGGTGGGTTGGGCCATTCTTTTGTCTGTTTCCTTGCGCTACTTCGCTAATGCGGGAGACAGCGATAAAGTATAAGTTTATTTATTTATTTATTTATTTATTTATATATTGATTGAAAGCTTGAAATGGTTGCCTTGTTCTAAATTAATCACAGAATTCCTCTGTGCCTGATTCTGTATCCTGCTGACTTGAATTTTTATGTTTTTCAGACTCTTCCTTGATGTTATACTTTCAGTTATATATATATCTTTTAGTCCATATGCTTGAACTAGGCCTTTATTGGGAAGATAGCTTTTGTTTTAATTTCCCTGAACATAAAGCTATGGTAATACTTTTTCTAAGAGCAACAGTTACATATCTGTTGTTAAAAGGGTTATTACAGTATGCTCATTACATATTAAGGGGGGGGGGGGAGTGACAGTGTAGTTTAACAGTTGTAGGTAGTGTCTCACTACTTAGGGTAGCAGATAGGAAAACCCAATTTTGGGTACATATTCATAATGCAAGTCAAAACTGTACTATGATTAGTCTGTTTCTCTATATCTATGATACCCATCCCCTTCAGGAACTTCAAGGGGTGGCCATGCCGAAAAAGTCTGCAACTTTTGAGGACAGCATCTGAAAATTATTGACGTAGTTCATAATCTTGGTATTAGATTATGTAGGCATTCAGATCCTCAGAAGTTTAAAATTTATGTGCAGATTCTGACAAGTCCCCATGAATTCAAGATGCAAAGAACTTGGCTTAAAGTATCTTAAAAGGTTAGATGCATGTCATCTAAACCTTATAAGTAATTACCTGTGCCTATTTGTACAGTATGGGGGGAGAGAGATCTACATTCATGTTGCCTCATCTGAACTTTCAGTGCCATCAAGTTGCATTTTGAAACTCTAAACTGCAGGCATTTGCTGTCTCATTGGTTAGTTAATTCCAACCATCCACCACTCTAAGACTAAACCAATACTTATAGACATTCTAACTAGCTTTGTCATGGCCATGGTTACTCTGATGCTGCATCTTTTGAAGAACTGCAAACTTTAATTATTGTTCTGCTAATTTAGGAACTTGAAGCCTTTTTTTAAGTCTCCCCACCTCTGTCCTTTCCACAATGGACAGCATTGTAACCCTCAGCATTCGTCATGACATGATCCTCTTAAATTGAGGTACCATCTTAGTTATTTTTCTCTGAACCCTTCTGTTGAAAGGTATGAAGTATTTGATCAACAGCCAAGTTCTGTTTTCATGTATGAAGAAAAAAATTGAAGTTAATGAGAGTGGTTTGTACTTCATTAAAGTAGTAGGCTTTGCTTGTTTCTCTCTGGGTAAGGTCTCTGAGGATAAAATTTTGAAGGGAGTATATGAAGACAACCATAAGCAATATCGTTTCTTTTATAGAAAAATAAACTCCTTCAGTGTGATCCTTTTCATGCAAACAGAACAAAGATATTTATGGAGGGCTAAAATGTGATGAAGTTTTAAGCTTTAACGTGATTAACTTAGAAGACTGTAAGATGCATAGTTTTATAGATGAAAGTGGTAGGGGAAGAGTTGGACACAGGAGATGGACAGATGTGGTGAATGGAATCCTTGTGTATAAGACTAGCCTCACTAGATGAAACAGCATTGGTGTGCAAAGTGAAAAAGTAAGCAATGCATAAATAGAAAGATGCTTTCCATTATTAGCCTTACTGAATCCATTTTATAGCTTACAGCTCAGAAGACCGTAACTGGAGTGTATTATACATTCTACAATCTATGCTGCATTATTATGCATGTAATGCCTATACTGCATTCATTTAACATGTATACATGAAAGACACTAAGCATTACAATGTATTGAACATGATAGTGGAATTTGGTATGAAAGATTTCCTGTTCCAGCACTCAGAATGTTGGCAACATCAGTCTTTAGCTGAAACTCGTTAGTCCAGAATTGTGCTTAGTATGAAAGATTTCCTGTTACAGCACTCTGAATGTTGGCATCCAGTCTGCTGAAATTACTAGTCCAGAACGGTGCTCAATAATGTGACAGTAAATGCTTTTAATGTACAGTACAGAACAACTGCATACCGTATTTATTTACACATTCACTGACACTGGTTTTCTTTAGAGGGAAAGCCCTTCTTTTGCCATGGAACTTTGGACATGGCTTGAAAATGTGCTATGGGAATTAGAAGGTTGCATGCTTTAGGTTACCCAACATAAATAGAAAGAAATGTGTAAGTTAATAGATCTCTGAGTTCCTTATATTCATCTGTTTTGACTTGTCTTTATTTTGATGTTCACATATGTAAAACCACAATTTTCCTTTGTATTTTTGATTTCAGTTTGCTGGTCTAGGCTTGGAGGGACGAGACCACACTGGTCAACGTGGAGGTGGGCGTGGGGGCCGGGGAGGAGGCCGCTACATTCCCCCACATCTTAGGAGCAGATTAGAAGACGCACCACAGCCACCACCAGGTGAGAATGACTAAGAGAAATGTTTGATACACTTACTTATTCTTTTGTCTTTAAATATTCTGATTTAGGCCTCTGGGTGCTCATGGTAAAGATGTTTAGAAATAGATTTAGTGCTTTGTTAATAATGTACAACAAATATTTATAACTTTTGATCATAAGTATAACAGTAGCATCTTAGTACGTTGATATTTTTATATTCTATCCTCTGGATTTTAGAGGAATGTTGAATAAAAGATACCCAACATTCCTTTTGACTCTATATTATTTGAATAAGACATTTCTCACAACAAAGTTTATATATTTGTAACATAATACAAGGTAGAGTGTGTAGTGACGTGTTGATTATGTGCCAATAACAACGCACATTTTGCTATGCTAGGTTTCCTTTGAGATTTGAAAAAATTTAATTTTCATACCTGACATTGTTGCTCAGTCTTGTCATTTTCATATTCCATATCATCACTTGTGCTGATACATACAATAACCCTGAGCTGTTAATGTTTTGCAGTAGTGATGTTTAAGTTCGTTGATGTAAGCTTTTGTTATAAAAGTAACTTTTCACCAGGTCCCTAAATGAACATGTCATATGTCTTCTACCATTGTGTGTATCACTTCTCTCTCTCTGACCTGTTATATTTGAAATATACTCCAGAAGTAATACTTTCCTTCTGTTGCTGTCAGTTTTGATTTGCTGCTGTGTACTGCTCCACTGTAGTCATATCCTTCTTTGTTAGATAGTAATTAGTGTAATTGTATTTAGTATGATAAAGGATTGAATAAAGGTATGGATGTTGAAACTTTTTAAAAAGTTAATTGGACTGAAGAAGTGAAATTTTGTCCAGTTGATATAGTGTCAGTTTGTGTGTTTAAGAGCAGGGAAATCTGAAGTTGGAAATTACTGAGTGTGGCAAAGATGTTTAAATATAGATATGTGCCTTACCTTTTATTGAAAAAGTTGAATTTTTGTGTCTTCTTTTTTTCCGTTTCTCTTTATTATGTATACGTGGTGCTCTCTGCAGTAGGGTGCTTGTGGTGGAACTTTGTCTGTACTCATAGTCTTAGAACTTGTCTAACACTGAACTAACTAACACTTCATATTTTGTTGGAAAAGTTAACAGATTTCACCTCATTTCTGAGTTCCAGTTTTATAAGGAGAAATTCTAAGTTTTGCTTAAAAGATTAAAATAAATCATTATAATTCAGAATCTTATTCAGTAGAAGCCTGCACACCAAAAACTCTTAAATGAAAAGTTCATAAACATTCTTCCATTAAATTTTTGGTTGCAGTTTTGTTATTAAGATCGTGTCATCAGGCCACACTCAGAATGAAGTCAGTAGTGAGTTATGAATCTGAATATTTTCTGTACAAGTATTTCACAAAGAGGAGCCAAGGTTTACAGGGGCAGATACTTGAAATTTAGTTTTTCAAAGGCATCATTTGTCCTGCTGGATATTTGCCTCACCAGAGGATCCTGTGTCGGGTGTAGAATTTTATTTCTGGTGGATAATACTGGCTTTCCATTGCCTGATGAATAAAGCTCTTGCAAATTTCTGCCTCTGTAAGAGTTAGTGGAAAAGATTTTCTCCCAGGCTGTGTCCTGAGGCCTTTCTCAAAGGGTTTGTTATTTTTAGGGAGCATGCAGCATCAGAGCAGGTACCCTAATGAGATCACACAGAGTGATAGGGGGAAGCATTCATTTAGATGGTTTCCATAGGAGGTGGATCCCTTTGCCACTAAAAGCAGTGCCTTACCACCAATTTTTATATCTCCAGTTCTAGATGTGGGGGCAGCTAACAGACTCTTGGACTGAAATAATTGGAACCAAATTTATCTTACTTAAATATATCTTCTGGGAAGAGTTCTCAGATTAGCTAGTTTTTGGATTTTGATGTTGCTGGTGGCCCCAAAATGAGACAAACAACCTTGTTGCCAGAGACTCCTCCACTTGTATTATACTTCTCTGTTTTATAGGCTTTCTTTTGGTCTAAGTTCCTGGGTATTGTTATCTGAACAATAATGGTACTTAAGTCAATAGACGTTTATTTGCTCCTTTCTTTCAAAGTAGGCCATTGCTCAGCATTTTGCTTGACTCATTATTTTTTCCTTTCATATCAGTCAGTTCAACCTCTGGCTATGGAAAAGGAAATGTACAATTTATTCACACAAACGTCAATAGCAGTTCTCATCAATTTCACCACTGTATCACCATTATGTGACATTCATTTTTTCATTCATTTCAAGCTAAAAGTTTGTTTTCTAAATTGTTTCTTACATTTTTCATATGTATATATATGTATGTGTGTGTGTGTGTGTGCGTGTGTGTGTGTGTGTGTGCGTGTGTGTGTATGTATATGTATATGTATATTATCCCTGGGGATAGGGGTGAAAGAATACTTCCCACGTATTCCTCGCGTGTCGTAGAAAGCGACTAGAGGGGACGGGAGCGGGGGGCCGGAAATCCTCCCCTCCTTGTATTAACTTTCTAAAATGGGAAACAGAAGAAGGAGTCACGCGGGGAGTGATCATCCTCCTCGAAGGCTCAGAGTGGGGTGCCTAAATGTGTGTGGATGTAACCAAGATGTGAAAAAAGGAGAGATAGGTAGTATGTTTGAGGAAAGGAACCTGGATGTTTTGGCTCTGAGTGAAACGAAGCTCAAGGGTAAAGGGGAAGAGTGGTTTGGAAATGTCTGGGGAGTGAAGTCAGGGGTTAGTGAGAGGACAAGAGCAAGGGAAGGAGTAGCAATACTCCTGAAACAGGAGTTGTGGGAGTATGTGATAGAATGTAAGAAAGTAAATTCTCGATTAATATGGGTAAAATTGAAAGTTGATGGAGAGAGGTGGGTGATTATTGGTGCATATGCACCTGGGCATGAGAAGAAAGATCATGAGAGGCAAGTGTTTTGGGAGCAGCTGAATGAGTGTGTTAGCGGTTTTGATGCATGAGACCGGGTTATAGTGATGGGTGATTTGAATGCAAAGGTGAGTAATGTGGCAGTTGAGGGAATAATTGGTATGCATGGGGTGTTCAGTGTTGTAAATGGAAATGGTGAAGAGCTTGTAGATTTATGTGCTGAAAAAGGATTGATGATTGGGAATACCTGGTTTAAAAAGCGAGATATACATAAGTATACTTATGTAAGTAGGAGAGATGGCCAGAGAGCGTTATTGGATTACGTGTTAATTGACAGGCGTGCGAAAGAGAGACTTTTGGATGTTAATGTGCTGAGAGGTGCAACTGGAGGGATGTCTGATCATTATCTTGTGGAGGCTAAGGTGAAGATTAGTATGGGTTTTCAGAAAAGAGGAGTGAATGTTGGGGTGAAGAAGGTGGTGAGAGTAAGTGAGCTTGGGAAGGAGACCTGTGTGGGGAAGTACCAGGAGAGACTGTGTACAGAATGGAAAAAGGTGAGAACAATGGAAGTAAGGGGAGTGGGGGAGGAATGGGATGTATTTAGGGAATCAGTGATGGATTGCGCAAAAGATGCTTGTGGCATGAGAAGAGTGGGAGGTGGGCTGTTTAGAAAGGGTAGTGAGTGGTGGGATGAAGAAGTAAGAGTATTAGTGAAAGAGAAGAGAGAGGCATTTGGACGATTTTTGCAGGGAAAAAATGCAATTGAGTGGGAGAAGTATAAAAGAAAGAGACAGGAGGTCAAGAGAAAGGTGCAAGAGGTGAAAAAAAGGGCAAATGAGAGTTGGGGTGAGAGACTATCAGTAAATTTTAGGGAGAATAAAAAGATGTTCTGGAAGGAGGTAAATAGGGTGCGTAAGACAAGGGAGCAAATGGGAACTTCAGTGAAGGGCGTAAATGGGGAGGTGATAACAAGTAGTGGTGATGTGAGAAGGAGATGGAATGAGTATTTTGAAGGTTTGTTGAATGTGTCTGATGACAGAGTGGCAGATATAGGGTGTTTTGGTCGAGGTGGTGTGCAAAGTGAGAGGGTTAGGGAAAATGATTTGGTAAACAGAGAAGAGGTAGTAAAAGCTTTGCGAAAGATGAAAGCCGGCAAGGCAGCAGGTTTGGATGGTATCGCAGTGGAATTTATTAAAAAAGGGGGTGACTGTATTGTTGACTGGTTGGTAAGGTTATTTAATGTATGTATGACTCATGGTGAGGTGCCTGAGGATTGGCGGAATGCGTGCATAGTGCCATTGTACAAAGGCAAAGGGGATAAGAGTGAGTGCTCAAATTACAGAGGTATAAGTTTGTTGAGTATTCCTGGTAAATTATATGGGAGGGTATTGATTGAGAGGGTGAAGGCATGTACAGAGCATCAGATTGGGGAAGAGCAGTGCGGTTTCAGAAGTGGTAGAGGATGTGTGGATCAGGTGTTTGCTTTGAAGAATGTATGTGAGAAATACTTAGAAAAGCAAATGGATTTGTATGTAGCATTTATGGATCTGGAGAAGGCATATGATAGAGTGGATAGAGATGCTCTGTGGAAGGTATTAAGAATATATGGTGTGGGAGGCAAGTTGTTAGAAGCAGTGAAAAGTTTTTATCGAGGATGTAAGGCATGTGTACGTGTAGGAAGAGAGGAAAGTGATTGGTTCTCAGTGAATGTAGGTTTGCGGCAGGGGTGTGTGATGTCTCCATGGTTGTTTAATTTGTTTATGGATGGGGTTGTTAGGGAGGTAAATGCAAGAGTCCTGGAAAGAGGGGCAAGTATGAAGTCTGTTGGGGATGAGAGAGCTTGGGAAGTGAGTCAGTTGTTGTTCGCTGATGATACAGCGCTGGTGGCTGATTCATGTGAGAAACTGCAGAAGCTGGTGACTGAGTTTGGTAAAGTGTGTGGAAGAAGAAAGTTAAGAGTAAATGTGAATAAGAGCAAGGTTATTAGGTACAGTAGGGTTGAGGGTCAAGTCAATTGGGAGGTGAGTTTGAATGGAGAAAAACTGGAGGAAGTGAAGTGTTTTAGATATCTGGGAGTGGATCTGGCAGCGGATGGAACCATGGAAGCGGAAGTGGATCATAGGGTGGGGGAGGGGGGCGAAAATTTTGGGAGCCTTGAAAAATGTGTGGAAGTCGAGAACATTATCTCGGAAAGCAAAAATGGGTATGTTTGAGGGAATGGTGGTTCCAACAATGTTGTATGGTTGCGAGGCGTGGGCTATGGATAGAGTTGTGCGCAGGAGGATGGATGTGCTGGAAATGAGATGTTTGAGGACAATGTGTGGTGTGAGGTGGTTTGATCGAGTAAGTAACGTAAGGGTAAGAGAGATGTGTGGAAATAAAAAGAGCGTGGTTGAGAGAGCAGAAGAGGGTGTTTTGAAATGGTTTGGGCACATGGAGAGAATGAGTGAGGAAAGATTGACCAAGAGGATATATGTGTCGGAGGTGGAGGGAACGAGGAGAAGAGGGAGACCAAATTGGAGGTGGAAAGATGGAGTGAAAAAGATTTTGTGTGATCGGGGCCTGAACATGCAGGAGGGTGAAAGGAGGGCAAGGAATAGAGTGAATTGGAGCGATGTGGTATACAGGGGTTGACGTGCTGTCAGTGGATTGAATCAAGGCATGTGAAGCGTCTGGGGTAAACCATGGAAAGCTGTGTAGGTATGTATATTTGCGTGTGTGGACGTGTGTATGTACATGTGTATGGGGGGGGGGGGTTGGGCCATTTCTTTCGTCTGTTTCCTTGCGCTACCTCGCAAACGCGGGAGACAGCGACAAAGTATTAAAAAAAAAAAAAAAAAAAAAAAAAAAAAAAAAAATCAGTCAGTTTGTGGTTTGTAGAGATATGGTATTGAACATCTGTACTTTAGCACTAGCAGTGTACTCCTACATCTATCATTGTAGCACCACTTCCCGTAAACTCTTCATACTTGCAGATAACATCATTTACTCTTACTATATAATCACCATTTCTTCATATTGCTGAAGTGACAACTCTTTTTGTTTGAGATTGTAAGTTTTATGGTGCCTTCATATTGTTTAACACCATACCTGATCTAGAAGTGTTTGTGAAACTACTGCAATGGATTATCATTAAATGAAAGAACTGTTATTGGTTATTTATGTACAACAATTACAATTAAGATTCATTTTAGGGTTGCGGTGTTATTTGTATATTCTTGTATATTTTCTCCATGAGCATCAAGGGCCATTTTATTTTTATTTTTTTGCATGTGTAGTTTTGTATCTATCAAATTTTGAATTAAGTTATTTTTCTTTGATCTTTCAATGGCTTTTTGTATTTTGTAATTTAATGTGCTCCAAATTTTTTGTGTTGCTATGAGATTATAATTTTTGTAAAATAGGGGCTTTGTTTTATACAATAATTATTGATATTTTCATTTAGTATTATTTAATGATATTTTATTTTATGCAGTAATTATGGATAAAATATACATTATTGTATATTACATACCCTTTTAGTGACCTGTTTAGTTTAGCTTAATAAGGATTGCAGATTGCCATGTATTGCATCCTTTTGGCAGATACTTCAGATAGGAATTCTAGGGACGGTTTCGGAAGTTGGTATGGTTCCCGTGGGTCCCAGAACAGTGGCCGTAGCTGGGACCAGGATAGAGATAGAGATCATTTTGGCAGCAGAGATAAAGACAGAGATCTGTTCGGCAGCAGTAAGTTATACCCTTATGGTGAAGGTTTGGAGATACTTTGATTTGGCCACAAAATACTATATTGTGGTGTTGTGTGTGTGGGTTGTGCATCTTGGCTTACAGCCTCACTGACACTCTTTTTTGTTTTTTAGGAAGACCACATGAGCTTCTTAATAAGTGTGCAAGCTGCTTTGTGGTCTCATAGTCTGTGGTGTTGTATACATAACTGCAATCCATCACCAAAAATGATTTGTCGTAGGAATCATGGAATTAGATAACTGCTAATCATGCATTTAAAAGAAAGTTTTAATTGATTTTTTTCTTGGTGGTTTGCCAGATTCACACTAAATTGGCATTAAGCATTGTAGATTCCTTGAGTCTATGCTAGATTTATGCAGTAAAGATATGATGTTTCATGTTTCAGTGTACAGTTTTTTATTTCTTGAAGTAAAATAATCAAAGCATTGTATACCAATTGTCAAGGTAAAAATGGTTTTTATGAGTAGCAATGATTTGACCAGTACCAGTATTTGTAAGTTTGTCTTTGGGAAACCCATGTATTTATCCCTGGGATAGTTGGCATAGTAACTAAACACTATGCCATGGACACGACTTATAGGGTTGTAGTTGAGTGTGGGGATCATTAGTAAAATACAGTCTATGGGTACATAGTGCTCTCTGCTCATTAAGAATGGTTTGGTTCTGCACCATTAGAGCTTTATTGGGCATTATTTATTAAGTTTGTAGTGCTAGTTCCAGTATCCTATCAAGGATCCTAGGCCAAAAAATTGCCCTCACTCGGGAAATTGCTTCTGTATGAAGACTAGGGAGGGGGTGAAGGTTCTGGAAGCATTGAAGAATATGTGGGAGGCGAGAATGTTATCTCGGAGAGCGAAAACGGTTATGTTTGAGGGAATAGTGGCTCCTGCAATGTTATATGGTTGCGAGGCATGGGCTATAGATAGGGTTGTGTGGAGGAGGGTGGATGTGTTAGAAATGAGATGTTTGAGGACAGTATGTGGTGTGAGGTGGTTTGATCGAGAAAGTAATGAAAGGGTAAGAGAGATGTGTGCAAATAGTGTGGTTCAGATAACAGAAGAGGGTGTGTTGAAATGGTTTGATCACATGAAGAGAATGAGTAAGGAAAGATTGACAAAGAGGATAAATGTGTCAGAGGTGGAGGGTACAAGGAGAAGTGGGAGACCAAATTGTAGGTAGAAGGATGTAGTGAAAAAGATTTTGAATGATATGGGCCTGAACATAGAGGAGGGTGAAAGGTGTGCAAGGAATGGAGTGAATTGGAACAATATGGTATACTGGGGTCGACGTGCTGTCAATGGATTGCTGTTTCATGTGTTGTGGGGTGGCGACGGGAATGGATGAAGGCAGCAAATGTGAATATGTACATGTGTATATATGTTTAAGTCTGTGTATTTATATGTATGTATACGTTGAAATGTATAGGTATGTATGTGTGTGTGTGTGGGTGTTTATGTATATACATGTGTATGTGGGTGGGTTGGGCCATTCTTTTGTCTGTTTCCTTGTGCTACCTTGCTAACGCGGGAGATGGCGATTAAGTATAATAAAAAAATGAAGACTCTAAAATGGTACAGTGAACGCATGACATATAGTGGTGGATAGTTATCTCTCGTACATGAATGACATCATTCTAATGCTAAAATGTATCACCATTTTGGTGCATATTTGAAAAACAAATGTCCACCAAATTTAAAGTGTAAAGAGTATAAAAGAAAATATACAAACTCTACCCAAAAATAACTACTCGCCTACCCTTCACTCCCACCAATACAAACATTGCAATTAAAACCTTTTAGAACTCCCCTACAGTAGGCCCTGGTCTGGTTGCAAATCTTCTACCACTCCTGGTGACACAACAAAATCCCAACATTAAGGAAACTTGCCGACAGTACCAATTCTAAAACCACCCAGCTACCGTTCCTCCCACAGTTCCATATAATTTCTGTTTTCAGTATCCAAAATCATAGAAGAAATGATCCATAACATAAACAAACAAAATATCCCACTATCACCTGTACAACATGGCTTAGATTCAACCACTCCACAACCACACTACACACAGATCTCCCACATCATATCCTAGATATACATGTACATACACTCACACACCGTATTTTGTAGTGTATAAGAGGGTATTGCGAATTAGGCGCACACCTTAACTGGTTGAGAATATATATAAAAAAGATTTGACCATGTACAAGTTTTGATAGAGATGCTTTGTGGAAGGTCTTAAGAGTAAATGATGTGGGAGGTAAGCTGCTTGAGGCAGAGAAGTATTTACCAAGGGTGTAAGGTATGTGTACAAGTAAGAAGAGAGGAAAGTGATTGTTTCCCAGTGAAGGTTGGTCTGTGGCAGGGGTGTGTGGTTGTTTAATTTGTTTATGGATAGGGTGGTTAGGGAGGAAAATGCAAGAGTTTTGGAGTAGGGTGGTTAGGGAGGTAAATGCAAAAGTTTTGGAGAGAGGGGCAAGTATGCAGTCTGTTAGGGATGAGGGCCTGGGAAGTGAGTCAGTTGTTGTTCGTCAATGATACAGCCAATGTTACATTCTTGATAAAAACTTCTCACTGCTTCTAGCAGCTTATCTCCCACACTGTATACTCTTAAGACCTTCCACAAAGTATCCCTTATCAACCCTAATATATGCCTTCTCCAATCCATAAATGCTACATACAAATCCAACTGTTTTTCTAAGTATTTCTCACACACATTCTTCAAAGCATATACCTGATCCACACATCCTCTACTACTACTGAAACTACAATGCTCCTCCCCAATCTGATGCTCCGTACAAGCCTTCACCCTCTCAATCAGTATCCTCCCTTACAATTTTCTAGTGATACGCAACAAACTTATGCATCTGTAGTTTGAACACTCACATTTATCCCATTTGTAGTGGCACTATACATACATTCTGCCAGTCCTCAGGCACTTCACCTTGATCCATACGAACATTTGATATCCTTACTAACCAGTCAACAACACACACACACACACACACACACATTTTTTTCACATATTCACCATTTCCTGCATTAGCAAGGTAGCGTTAAGGACAGAGGAGGACTGAGCCTTAGAGGGAATATCCTCACATGGCCCCCTACTCTGTTCCTTCTTGATTGCTGTTTCCCACATCAGCGAGGTAGCACCAAGAAACAGAGGAAGAACCACCCATCCACTCATTTTTTTTTTTTTTTTTTTTTTTTTATACTTTGTCGCTGTCTCCCGCGTTTGCGAGGTAGCGCAAGGAAACAGACGAAAGAAATGGCCCAACCCCCCCCCCCCATACACATGTACATACACTCGTCCACACACGCAAATATACATACCTACACAGCTTTCCATGGTTTACCCCAGACGCTTCACATGCCTTGCTTCAATCCACTGACATCACGTCAACCCCTGTATACCACATGACTCCAATTCACTCTATTTCTTGCCCTCCTTTCACCCTCCTGCATGTTCAGGCCCCGATCACACAAAATCTTTTTCACTCCATCTTTCCACCTCCAATTTGGTCTCCCTCTTCTCCTCGTTCCCTCCACCTCCGACACATATATCCTCTTGGTCAATCTCTCCTCACTCATTCTCTCCATGTGCCCAAACCATTTCAAAACACCCTCTTCTGCTCTCTCAACCACGCTCTTTTTATTTCCACACATCTCTCTCACCCTTACGTTACTTACTCGATCAAACCACCTCACACCACACATTGTCCTCAAACATCTCATTTCCAGCACATCCATCCTCCTGCGCACATATCTATCCATAGCCCACGCCTCGCAACCATACAACATTGTTGGAACCACTATTCCCTCAAACATACCCATTTTTGCTTTCCGAGATGATGTTCTCGACTTCCACACATTTTTCAAGGCTCCCAAAATTTTCGCCCCCTCCCCCACCCTATGATCCACTTCCGCTTCCATGGTTCCATCCGCTGACAGATCCACTCCCAGATATCTAAAACACTTCACTTCCTCCAGTTTTTCTCCATTCAAACTCACCTCCCAATTGACTTGACCCTCACTCCTACTGTACCTAATAACCTTGCTCTTATTCACATTTACTCTCAACTTTCTTCTTCCACACACTTTACCAAACTCAGTCACCAGCTTCTGCAGTTTCTCACATGAATCAGCCACCAGCGCTGTATCATCAGCGAACAACAACTGACTCACTTCCCAAGCTCTCTCATCCCCAACAGACTTCATACTTGCCCCTCTTTCCAGGACTCTTGCATTTACCTCCCTTACAACCCCATCCATAAACAAATTAAACAACCATGGAGACATCACACATCCCTGCCGCAAACCTACATTCACTGAGAACCAATCACTTTCCTCTCTTCCTACACGTACACATGCCTTACATCCTCGATAAAAACTTTTCACTGCTTCTAACAACTTTCCTCCCACACCATATATTCTTAATACCTTCCACAGAGCATCTCTATCAACTCTATCATATGCCTTCTCCAGATCCATAAATGCTACATACAAATCCATTTGCTTTTCTAAGTATTTCTCACATACATTCTTCAAAGCAAACACCTGATCCACACATCCTCTACCACTTCTGAAACCGCACTGCTCTTCCCCAATCTGATGCTCTGTACATGCCTTCACCCTCTCAATCAATACCCTCCCATATAATTTACCAGGAATACTCAACAAACTTATACCTCTGTAATTTGAGCACTCACTCTTATCCCCTTTGCCTTTGTACAATGGCACTATGCACGCATTCCGCCAATCCTCAGGCACCTCACCATGAGTCATACATACATTAAATAACCTTACCAACCAGTCAACAATACAGTCACCCCCTTTTTTAATAAATTCCACTGCAATACCATCCAAACCTGCTGCCTTGCCGGCTTTCATCTTCCGCAAAGCTTTTACTACCTCTTCTCTGTTTACCAAATCATTTTCCCTAACCCTCTCACTTTGCACACCACCTCGACCAAAACACCCTATATCTGCCACTCTGTCATCAGACACATTCAACAGACCTTCAAAATACTCATTCCATCTCCTTCTCACATCACCGCTACTTGTTATCACCTCCCCATTTACGCCCTTCACTGAAGTTCCCATTTGCTCCCTTGTCTTACGCACCCTATTTACCTCCTTCCAGAACATCTTTTTATTCTCCCTAAAATTTACTGATAGTCTCTCACCCCAACTCTCATTTGCCCTTTTTTTCACCTCTTGCACCTTTCTCTTGACCTCCTGTCTCTTTCTTTTATACATCTCCCACTCAATTGCATTTTTTCCCTGCAAAAATCGTCCAAATGCCTCTCTCTTCTCTTTCACTAATACTCTTACTTCTTCATCCCACCACTCACTACCCTTTCTAAACAGCCCACCTCCCACTCTTCTCATGCCACAAGCATCTTTTGCGCAATCCATCACTGATTCCCTAAATACATCCCACTCCTCCCCCACTCCCCTTACTTCCATTGTTCTCACCTTTTTCCATTCTGTACACAGTCTCTCCTGGTACTTCCCCACACAGGTCTCCTTCCCAAGCTCACATACTCTCACCACCTTCTTCACCCCAACATTCACTCCTCTTTTCTGAAAACCCATACTAATCTTCACCTTAGCCTCCACAAGATAATGATCAGACATCCCTCCAGTAGCACCTCTCAGCACATTAACATCCAAAAGTCTCTCTTTCGCACGCCTGTCAATTAACACGTAATCCAATAACGCTCTCTGGCCATCTCTCCTACTTACATAAGTATACTTATGTATATCTCGCTTTTTAAACCAGGTATTCCCAATCATCAGTCCTTTTTCAGCACATAAATCTACAAGCTCATATACACATATATACATAAACACACACATATACATAACAACATACACATATCTATATATTCTCATGTACATATTCGTACTTGCTTGGCTTCATCCATTCCCATTGCCACTGTGCCCCATAAGAAACAGTATTGCCACTTTCTGATGACTTCTACCTTATGTTCCAACCTAGTACTATTACCTAATGCTCCCTCCTAATATTCCTGCCTACTTTCTTGACTTAGTGCTCCCATCTACTGGTTGTACCTGTTGCTTCAATCTTTTGCTCCTACAATCTTGCCAAAAGTCAGGGCTCGCACAGTGCTCAAGGCAGGAAAAAATTTAAAGTTACAAAGACTTCATTGTTGAAGAAAAATAAGACTCATGGTCATTTGGGTACTTTTATTATTTCATGGTATGATTGGCACTATATTTTGTTTAATGTTTTTGATTAAAGATCTTTCACTCTCAAACAGTACTCTTTTGATTATTTTTTACTATCAAACCATGTTTTTTAAATTATTATTTTTCACCTAGTATATGTTTTTTGTTTAAGGAATAATGATGTCATTTAGAAAATGTAACCCCTTTCGATGTTTAGATAGCAAGGGAAAAGGACATTTAGTTAATTTTTTTCTGGTGTATAGTTTATGGTTGTGTCCTGTTTTTAGCATGGAAGATTTATAATGATTCTACTGTATGCCATTGTCGTCTCCATCTGTTGACTCTCCATTTAGGGTTCTCAGATTTCATTAGATGAGTTGGTTAGACCTATAGAGGTTGCATTAAATGCCCCAGTGTTTGCTTTATACTGCTATTTCCCAGCATCTAAAGATTTGAACAGCACAAGACCCATAACTTACTTGATTTTTGCCTGAATTATGCTCTTCTTAAGAATTTGACCTGCAAGTTAGTGAGGCTTATATAAAGGTATAAGAAAATTCTGCCTTAGTGTGCGGAACGTAATATGCATTCGTCATATTTTTCAGGGAATATTTCCTCCTGTTCTTATTTATTTATACCGTATTACCTTTGCTGCACTGCAGGCAACATGTATTTCAAGAATTGCCCTCAAATTTCTATTATTGTTTGTTCATGTTGTTATCCTTAAGTATCTTCCCATTCTCCTCATGTTCATGAGGTGGCTTATGTGCATGTAGCATCATTTCTTTGGCTCAAGCTGCTCCTGTCTTCAGAAATGAAGACTTCACGTGATGTATGCCTTTATTTCATGAAATTTATAATAACAGTTTGGATCGGATGTCTTAGATATTATTGCTAGTACAGTTACAAATATACCTTGGTAAGTGTTAGAATATCCTTACATGCTTTGATAAATGCCTTCTACAGTTTACCATTTTGTGATGAAGCAGTGTGGTGGTTTGTTAGGGGGTATCTTGTTACTGTTTACCCTTTTGGTTTTCTTCTTGTATCTGCTTCTTCATACTTTTTTTTTTATTTTATTCATCCCCTCACCATTTCTTACTTTTGTATCATAACTTGTCAGTTTTATTGTCATACTTTTCGATTGAATTACTCTGCTATAAACTTCCTTTCTACGTAATCATATACTGTTAATTATATGTCTTGCAATATTCTCTAAAAAATTTTCTGCATTTTATTTACTGCTTTATATTTTTGGAAAATTTTCTGCATTTTATTTACTGCTTTATATTTTTGGTGGTTTACCTTCATTATGATTTTTGCCATATATGACCAGTGAATTAGGCTGTTCATTTGTTAAATTTCAGTTGCAGTAATAATCTAGCTGTGAAAAAGGTTGACATACCAAAGCAAAATTTTATTTTGTACTAAATTTTGTTTTTTGACCTTGATAGTGAGCTGTAGACACAAATTTTCAAGAGTATGACAGTATAGATGCATAATAGAATGAATGTCAAACTACTAGGCATTGTGGTTATCCAGTCCTACAATAACTGCCTGTCATGAGCTGATTTGATAAGGGTCATCCAACCAGAAAACTTTCTGCTTTGGCAAGCTGATAGTTAATTGCTGTCTATGCCACCCATAGGAGGTAGGTTACTTTGATGCATGTAGCAAAGGAGGGAGCTTTGCAGTTATACTAGTTGATTCCTTGAGTTTATCATTCATTTAGGAGCTTGCTGTGGCAATAGTGAAGTGAAAGGTAATGCTTATGTGCTTTAGTTTCTGGAAAGGTGTGGGTGGAGGTTTTAGTGTCTTGATAAATAAAAAGGGTTGAAGATCTGAAAGAGTAAACTTAGTGGCTATTTATTCACCTGATCCACATCGTATAATAAGGAACAGAAAATAGAGCCCCTACCCTAAGAAAGGTTAAGCTGAGTGTTTTCTCTGTTTTTGTGTCATGGTATTGAAAAAGAGTTATTGCACAGTTTTTTTGTAATATAGAGATATGAATTACATAATGTTATTATAATTATAATTGATAATTCTGTGTGTCTTTTGTCATTAATCCTTTCCCAATTTTAAAGGGTGGATCCAGAAAACAGCCTGTGAACAATGCTCACACATCTACCTGTGCAAATGTGTTAAAGAAAAACATGGACTTCCACATTTTTATAAGTCCTTCATGCTTTTTTACGATTACACACTAAGTTAACTCTTCAGGTAATGCCAATACTCCTTCCATTGCATTCCCAGTCATTCTGCTAGCTTTTTCATGTGAAATATTTCACCCTAATCAATTTTCTACATTGTTTCTAATTCTTACATTGTCAGCCAATCACTTTTACCTTCTATTGTACTGCTGTATATCTTCTTGACAAACCCATCCTCCATTATACATTGTACATGTGCTGTAAGACTTTTGTCCTTGTATTACAACTTGAAAATTGTATCTTATTTTTTATTTCATTGAGTAGTATGTTTGATGTTGGTTCAGATGTTCATGTATTTTAATTAGATATTAATGCAGACTGCCTGTTTAAGAATTTGGTAAAGTGTTTATTGCCTGCAAGATCTATGATGATATATATTCATGTAGAAAAGGGCATCACAACCACAATTGTCCTCAGCTCTGAAATAGAGAAAAGATCTTTTTAAAGTCCCACACAGCCCAAAGCTGTGCTGCCTCCAGTAACAGGGAAATGCTGACACCTTTGGAGTGAGACGTTCTTTGACAAGACTGTACTCCCAGTGATACAGCCTCACCAAAGGTGGCTCTTCACATGTGGTGCAACCTTTTGCAGACAGAACCTGGGAACACACACCCATTTGTGTATGTCCCCAGATGATGTAATCATTACATAAAAGTGCACTTGTGAACTTATCATGTTTCATTTTCCTTGTGGTTTTCAGCAAAAAGTAGATCCCTGCACCACTATGACCTACTGCAATATATGTTTTTGGATGGTATTGCAGTGGAATTTATTTAAAAAAGGGGGTGACTGTGTTGTTGACTGGTTGATGAGGATATTCAATATGTGTATGGCTCATGGTGAAGTGCCTGAGGATTGGCAAAATGCATGCATAGTGCCATTGTACAAAGGCAAAGGGGATAAAGGTGAGTATTCAAATTACAGAGGTATAAGTTTGTTGAGTATTCTTGGGAAATTATATGAGAGGGTGAAGGCATGTACAGAACATCAGATTGGAGAAGAGCAGTGTGGTTTCAGAAGTGGTAGAGGATGTGTGGATCAGGTCTTTGCTTTGAAGAATGTATGCAAGAAATACTTAGAAAAACAAATGGATTTGTATGTAGCATTTATGGATCCGGAGAAGGCATACGATAAGAGTTGATAGAGATGATCTGTTGAAGGTATTAAGAATATATGGTGTGGGAGGCAAGTTGCTGGAAACAGTGAAAAGTTTTTATCAAGGATGTAAGGCATGTGTACGAGTAGGAAGAGAGGAAAGTGATTGGTTCTCAGGGAACGTCAGTTTGTGGCAGGTGGTGTGTGATGTCTCCAATGGTTGTTTAATTTGTTTATGGATGGGGTTGTTAGGGAGGTGAATGCAAGAGTTTTGGAGAAAGGGGCAAGTATGCAGTCTGTTGTGGATGAGAGGGCTTGGGAAGTGAGTCAGTTGTTGTTCGCTGATGATACAGCGCTGGTGGCTGATTCAGGTGAGAAACTGCAGAAGCTGGTGACTGAGTTTGGTAAAGTGTGTGAAAGAAGAAAGCTGAGAGTAAATGTGAGTAAGAGCAAGGTTATTAGGCACAGTCGGGTTGAGGGACGAGTCAATTGGGAGGTAAGTTTGAATGGAGAAAAATTGGAGGAAGTGAAGTGATTTAGATATCTGGGAGTGGATTTGGCAGTGGATCGAACCATGGAAGCAGAAGTGAGTAACAGGGTGGGGGAGGGGGCAAAAGTTCTGGGAGCGTTGAAAAATATGTAGAAGGCAAGAACATTGTCTCAGAAAGCAAAAATGGGTATGTTTGAGGGAATAGTGGTTCCAACAATGTTATATGGTTGCAAGGCATGGGCTATAGATAGGGTTGTGCAGAGGAGGGTGGATGTGTTGGAAATGAGATGTTTGAGGACAATATGTGGTGTGAGGTGGTTTAATCAAGTAAGTAATGAAAGGGCAAGAAAGATATGTGGTAATAAAAGAAAGTGGTTGAGAGAGCAGAATAGGGTGTATTGAAATGGTTTGGTCACATGGAGAGAATGAGTGAGGAAAGATTGACCAAGAGGATATATGTCTCAGAGGTGGAGGGAACAAGAAGTGGGAGACCAAATTGGAGGTGGAAGATGGAGTGAAAAAGATTTTGAGTGATAGGGGCCTGAACATGCAGGAGGGCAAAAGGCGTGCAAGGAATAGAGTGAATTGGAACGATGTGGTATACAGGGGTCAACATGCTGTCAATGGATTGAACCAAGGCATGTGAAGTGTCTCGCTTCACCACTGCTTGTTATTACCTCCCCATTTGCCCCCTTCATCAATGTTACCATTTGTTCTCTTACACACTTTATTTACCTCCTTCTAAAACATCTTATTCTCCCTAAAATTCAATGATACTCTCTCACCCCAACTCTCATTTGCCCTCCTTTTCACCTCTTGCACCTTTCTCTTGACCTCCTGCCTCTTTCTTTTATACATCTCCCAGTCATTTGCACTACTTCCCTGCAAAAGTGGTCCAAATGCCTCCCTCTTCTCTTTCACTAACAATCTTACTCCTTCATCTTGCCATTCACTACCCTTTCTAATCTGCCTCCTCCCACCTTTCTCATGCCACAAACATCTGGGAGCATTGAGAATGTGTGGAAGGCAAGAACAATATCCTGGAGAGCAAAAATAGGTATGTTTGAAGAAATGGTGGTTCCAACAATGTTTTATGGTTGTGAGGTGCGGGATATAGATAAGGTTGTGTGGAGGAGGGTGGATGTGTTGGAAATGATATGTTTGAGGACAATATGTGTTGAGGAGTTTTGATCAAGTAAGTAATGAAAGGGTAAGAGAGATGTGAGGTAATAAAGAGTGTGGTTGAGAGAGCAGAAGAGGGTGTATTGAAATGGTGTGGTCACATGGAGAGAATGAGTGAGGAAGGATTGACAAAGAGGATATATGTGTTAGAGGTGGAGGGAACGAGGAGAAGTGGGAGAATCAATTGGATGTGGAAAGATGGAGTGGAAAAGATTTTGAGTGATTGGGGCTTGAACATGCAGGAGGGTGAAAGGCGTGCAAGGAATAGAGTGAATTGGAACGATGTGGTATACCAGGGTTGACGTGCTGTCAGTGGATTGAACCAGGGCATGTGAAGCGTCTGGGATAAACCATGGAAAATTCTGTGGGGCCTGGATGTGGAAAGGGAGCTGTGGTTTTGGTGCATTATTACATGACAGCTAGAGACTGTGAACGAATGTGGCCTTTTGTCTTTTCCTAGCGCTACCTCGCGCACATGCTGGGGGAGGGGGTTGTTATTTCATGTGTGGCCGTGTGGCGATGGGAATGAATGAAGGCAGACAGTATGAATTATGTACATGTGAATATATGTATATGTCTGTTTGTGTATATACATGTATACGTTGAGACATATAGGTATGTATATTTGCGTGTGTGGACGTGTATGTATATACATGTGTATGTGGGTGGGTGTTTATTTCATTTTCATTCAGGAATTGTATAATGCAGGTTTCTGTCCATGACTTACAACAATGATGGAAAAGAAAGATACCGGAACATAGGTGAGGGTTATTGTTTATACCCTATTTTTTTGCTTCTCAAGTCAAGTACATTTTTTTTTTATCTTATCGTTACTTTGGATTTTGTTGAAAATGTTTCTAGTGATTGAAGATATCCTCAGTTGAATATAGGTATCATACAGGAAAGTTTTTGTTAAGTTATAGATTGAAATGTGGCTGATATTTGGAGAATGGTTTGTATCCTTTTTTGAGCTTATTGTGATAATTACGTAATTCACAATTTTTTAAGGTTTGTTTAACTTTTATGTATTTGGTATAGAGATGATCTTTGGTATTCAGAGTAAATTTTATTTTTGAATTTGTCAAAAGTCATTGTACAAAGGTAAGGTAACCTACACTTTGTGAGCTTTATGGCTTAGGATCCTCATATAGTCATTAAGATATAGCTTGATGGTAGATCTGTAAAGTATATTTCTGCAGTCTTACCAACTGAGATACCAAGGAGTCCTTTCTTTAAGTAAACAATTGCTGCTTTCCTGAATTTAGATTAGTTTCGTATTTTCATGCATTAGTTTTCTTAACATTGTTGGGTTATTAAGACTTTGGTTATTTTGTTTTTAATTTGCCTTTGCAAGGGTGTTATGGCCAATATGTTTTGTGTTTTGACTCTGCAATTGTCCTCCCTTGATATTGAAAGCAGATTTAACATCTCGTTATTCTGATAAACTTGCTTTTAAAGGTTTTGTTACAAAACCCATCTTGGATGAAATGTGGAAATGCTATGAGAAGGTGAAGCTTGAACTTTTGCTCAGTATGGGGGCATATGTAGTGCTGCTTTTCAGCTGTGACAATCATCTGTTCTTTGGCTCTTTTGCTTGCAGTCTTTTTAGCCTACATTTATGACTGGTGCAACTAGGGTCTGTGGTTTACCTTCCAGAGCCTATGAGAGGAACCCTTTTATCAGACTACCCCATAGGGGAGGAGGGAACAGTATGATTGTCTGTGAACCAGCTCTCCAGACTGAGACATGAAGCCATGACGGCAGATTCATAGTCAGCATTGCTGAC
The DNA here is from genome assembly GCF_036320965.1 of Panulirus ornatus. Classification (NCBI taxonomy): domain Eukaryota; kingdom Metazoa; phylum Arthropoda; class Malacostraca; order Decapoda; family Palinuridae; genus Panulirus; species Panulirus ornatus. The sequence continues at coordinate 5,320,163 of NC_092234.1, forward strand.
CACTGCACCACAGAGGCTTTTATTTGTTAATTGGGCATAACAGTAAATGTAGGAACGGTTTGTATTCTTGGGACTTTTATTGTTGCTGATATTTCTTGGAAGAACAAAAGTATAAAACTTGTAACAAGAAATCTGTTGATGATGGGAGTTAATGAATTAATTGCTTTACTATTCAATCCCTGACTTTTCCCATCCATTCAGAAATAAAGTTAAATATGCTATTTTGTATAACTGGTTGTGAATTCAATTGGCTTTACTGTTTGTGCTAGTATTTGAGTGTTAAGGTTTGGTTTTCTGTTCATGAGGGGGTAAGCTTTGTGTCTGATGACGATCGCTTTCTCCCTCAGAGGGTACGTGCAGCGCTCTGACTGGCTGGGTGGAGCTCGGTGTGGGAGGTTTCTTGCCGCCACGACCTCCCACTTACATCCTCCTCATTCACCCTCCAGGTCCATTTCTAAATATAATTCAGTGCACTACCTACTTGTTTTTGTAAAATTTTAGATATTTTACTTGTAAGAATTCAGAACAGAATTAATAAGGGATATTCCCTATTTTCGAGTGAATAGGAAACCATTCAGATACCTATGATGAATGACATTAGGTATAGAAAATGGAATAAATCACATTTGTTTTTGTCCAGGGGAAATTCTTTCATGTATGCTTAGTAAGAAGCACTGGTGATTTAACTGAATGTATGTGGCAGCATATTTAAAGTCAAATACTGTAGTCATTGATGTTTCAATATTAGTAGCTATACATTTTACTTTACTAAGAAACAGTGTCTCAAAACACGTATTGTGAAATTTCTCCACTGGGATCATGAATATTTTTTATATATGACTGAATAAAAGAATTGTTTTTTGAATGAATTGAACTATTGGCTTAATGTTATTTTTTGACGAGTCAGAAAAGAATTAGGATTTCGTCACAGAAAAACATCAGTTTTTGTGTTAGAATGGCCATAGGTCGCCTTTTGTATTGTATTTCACTCCTGTGTTGTCGGGTAGTGTGAAACATTTCATATCTCAGTACTCAGGTGTTATTATGCCTGCAGAAGATGACATTTGTGTGAAGATTCATATCAAGAACTTAACAAAAGCTCATTTTTATGTAGAGTTTTCACATTGTTGTTTCCATCTCATAGTCCCGGTAAGTTTAATGTGAAAGCAGATCAACAGATCAGTCGTGGTCAATTACTCCTATACTGATGAATAATATTTGACAGGTATTTGCAGATAAAAGGAACATTGATCTCATAATTTTTAGTTTTTATTTTAGACACCAAGGATTATCATGTCTAGTGCATTCATTTACTACTTGGGGGATTAGTTTCCAGTTAATGATTTCAGTACATGTTCATTAGATTTTTTATGCAGTATTTATCTATGTACATACATTGAGGGGAGCAAATGGGAAGTGCTAACAGGCAAAGAAGAGATATAAAAGAGATAGTGAGTTTTTTGAAGGACTGCTAAATGTGCCAGTTGGTAGGGTGGTGAATGTGATGTGTTAGGGATGTGGTATGTGGGGGAAATAATGGAAAAATGGTAACATGTAACGAGACACGTTGGTGGTATGTGGGGGGAAATAATGGAAAATGGTAACATGTAATGTGACAAGTTGGTGGTATGTGGAGTGACAGTCTTGGTGAACTGTTTTGTGATAATAGAGGATTATTAAAGGATTTGATGAAAATTTTGCATTGTATGAAGTGTGTTAAAGCAACAGGAGTGGATAGGATTGCATTTGAGTTTCTCAAGGAAAGTGACAACATTGTTGATTGATTGATTAGTCATGCTTTTCGGTGTAAGTATGGTTAAGGTAAGGTGCCTGAGGACTAGTAGAATGCACGTATAATTAATTTATATGAAGGCAAGGAGAACTGTCGTAAATGCTTGAATTGAAGAGGAACAAGTCCAATGAATATACCTGGCAGGGTGTATGGAAGATTGGTTATTGAAAGGGTTGGTAGCATGCACAAAGCATCAAATTGAAGGAGGAGCAGCATGCTTAAGGAATGGTAGAGTATGTGTGGATCAGGTGGCTGCTTTGAAAAATATGAGGGAGAAATACTTGAAAAAGAGAGATTTGTTTGTGGCATATATGGACATGGAAAAAAAATTATAGATTTGATTGAGATGAATGTGGGTTCCGGAGGATAGCTGTAAGGTGCAGTAGGGAGTTTTCATCTGGAGAGTAAGGTGTATGTGCAAGTAGGAAGGGAGGACAGTGAGTGGTTTTTGTTGAATTTAGATGTGCATCAAGTGATTGTTATGTTACCATGGCTCATTTATCTGTTCATGGACATGAGAGGTAAATGTGAGGGTCTCTGAGAGATAGGTGGGTCTACAATGTGCTCTGGGTGTGTAGGCCTAAGAGGTGTTAGATGCTGTATGCAGATGATACATTATGGTATGGCATAATTATGAAAAAAAAATCCTGGAGCTGGTGTCTCAGTTTGGTAGTGATTGAAAGGAGGAAGTTGAAAGTTACCGTAAACAGAAGGAAAGTAATGAGATTAGCAGGAGAGCAAGGAAGAATGGTTTGAATGTGTGGTTGAATGAGAAGGACTAAGGGGAAGTGGATTACTACAGGTGCCTGGTAGTGGACATGGCAGCGTGTGGAACCATGGGAGGTCAGTTGAATCATAGGGTGGAAGGAGAGGTTAGGGTCTGTTAGGGTGGAGATATGTATGCTTGAAGGTATGTTAATATCAGTAGTATTGTAATAATGGGAGTCTTCAACCCTGAAAGAATGGCAAAATGGTGATTATTGAAAATGAAATGCCTGATGACAATGTGCAGTGTGAATTGGGTTGATTGTGTAAGGATCAGATGTAGGGTCATCAGTTTCATACTTAGAGCTTGCTTCAAACTGTGCTGAAGCATTTCCAAGTTTGTCATCTAAAGCAACAGTCAGATGCTGGCCATATGCATGCTTGTAGTGGGTCTTTTTAATGGGGTTGAACAAACATGGTTTGTTATAAGAGCCTAAATAACTTTAAATATAACAGCATACACTTTAACAACAATACTGCATCCTTTTACAGAGGAATGAGATGGTAATTGTTTGCACTAAGAGGCGTTTATTCCAAAACACGGTAGCAGTTCACACACAAATGAGGTTACAAGTTCGAACTAGTGAAACATCATAAAATACAGACATTTTTAACACTTTTAAACACTTTATAGACTGTTTTACTGATGAATACTATTGTAGAGCAGAGGATGGGAGTGTGTGAGGACTAGAGAAAATTTTTAAATCAGCACACAGCACCTTCCCGAATGGCTGCTGGGAGATAATGGACATCCTTATGGTGCACATTTTATAGGTTTGCCTTTTCTCTTAGTTGGGTTGAGTTACCATGAGAGAGCAGGCTTTGAAGAACAATGTGCCAGAATTTCTATTGCTTCGATTGCAATGATTTAAGTGAATTTTTTCTCTTCATTGATGTGACAGTTGTGTTAGGTGCAAATTGGATGAGCTGAAATTTATTTGACATTTCTATCGTAAGGTGCAAGGATGTTAATTGTGTGGGTTTGGGAGCTTGGCTAACTGACCTTAGTTTCCTTAGGGATTAAAATTTAAACCCTCTAAGCAGATATTTACCTGACCTGGACAACAGCTGTAGATTTTATGCATTAAGTTTTGCCCTTCTCTTTCAAGGGCACTTGCCAAGCCATTAGAGTTGCCAAGGTGACAGGGCACATTAATTTATTCCCATATCCAATCATTATTCAGCATACACTCATGAATTTTCTAGGTGGAAATTAAGATGCTTACAGTTTGATAGAGAACAGTAGCAGCAACAAGGCAGAGGTTTCTATTTTAAATGAGGTCATTCTTAGTCTGTTCCAGGTATCTTGCTATGTGGGAAATGGCATAGTAATATGAAGATAAAGAATTTTTGTGAAAATAGGGTTATTCATTCTGGAACAAGTTGACCCTTTACAGTGTGGTCTGGAGATAAACAGATTTATATCTGTAGCAGTGACAAAATAAAGAATACCTTTTGTGGAAAGCCGTTTGTTTATGTTTAGACATAATGGACCAACCAGACAATTTCATGTTCTGACCTTAGTTGAGATGATTCCTTTTCTTTTGATTATTGACTCTTTGCCGTAGTTTTTAATTCTTCCCTGCAAGAGCGTGCCAAGTCTTTTGGTAGATTACTATGATTAATATCATTTGCTAGATGTTGTATTTATATGTTGTGATTCATTTACCTCAAGTCCCCAAATCTCGAGATTTGAGAACGTGCCAGATTCGCATTTAGTTCTTAGGCTTGTGTTTTTGACCACAATTCAAGAAAATGGACATGAACTGTAGTGAAGGCTGATAATGAATAGGCCCTAATTTTGCTTATCATAGTGTGAAGAATATGTATAAACTTTGTAAAGACTATATTTTATGTCTAGGAGGTCCAATTCTAACTTGCCGGAAATTGGAAATAAGTTCATAATGTGTTTAATGGTTAATAAGCCATCCAAGTACTTTTAAGTTTTATTTGCATTTAAGAACAAATTGTTGGTGCTTAAACAAGACTTATGAATAAGTGGACTTCTTTACTCCGTTAACTTAGCTTATTATGTAAATATAGACAGTATCTTTGGCTCATTCTCAAGAACAGAAACTGTTTTTGAATTGAAGAATTCTCACTGCACTTGAAGAACATACAGATTGTAGACTCTTTAGGCTCTTTTGGCCCCCCCCCCCCATCCTTCCTCCTCTCAAAAAGAGAGAGGGAGAGAGCCTTGCAACATGGGAGCTGGCTGTTATGCTGCCAAAAAGGAACTTAAGCTATCACTTTAAACTGGTATGATGAATTACTGAACCAAGGCAGTGAGTCTTTTGATTGGAGGATTCATTTTAAGCCTTTTGATTGATAGGTGTGTAGTTGCCAGTCTTTAGAAGAGGTGGCCACTAGTTGTTCAACTTTCTTTACAGAAGAGTTGGTACTCGTTGCTGTTGTACTCTTCAGCTGCTTATAGGCATATGTATCATTACGTATTTGTCCTGTATGGGGAGGGAGTTTTACACTTGTTGGGTTCCATCTCTTAAACATTCTTTAATGCCATACAACACCATAAATATATGTATGCTGTCTGCATGAACTTTTTCAGTTATATACAATTTATCCATCATTCTTACACTATAAAAGTACTACTTTACATTTTTTTAAATAAGTTTCTTTATAAAATCTCATTATATTTTTTTGTGTCTATGTCCCTACATCTCTTGAAGAGCTGTCCATTATTGATGTCATCAATCTATTCTAAAAACATAAAGGTAGTGATCTGATCACTCCTTACTCTTCCAAGTTGGGCTGATTTAAAACCTCTAGCCATGCCATACAGATCAGTTCTCTTAATTCTGGCACCATCCTTGTTGCCCTTAATACCCTTACAATATGTATGTAATCCATGGACTGATAAAAAGTATCATACTTTAAAATAGACGTGTTACCATGAGCATCAGGTTTCATGTTAGTTGCTTTGTCTGTCATGCGTAAGTATGCTAAATTTTTTTCTTTTTAGATTTTTAAGTTACATATTAATTCCTTGATTAGTCTTGGACATTTTACATTTTGTTTTATGCATTTTACATTTCATTTTTTATTGGTAGTAAACTTTACTTAAATATACTAAATATGGATAGTGACAGAAAATTTACTGAAGACTTTATTTTCAAGTAAACATGGATATTTTCATAGAAAATATACATTATTACATTTTCCAGACCATTATATGGAGCAAAGTATTACTTTTGCCTAGTAAGGATTGCAGATTGCCATATTTTGCATCCTTTTGGCAGATACTTCTATTAGGAATTCTAGGGACGGATTTGGAAGTTGGTATGGTTCCTATGGGCCCCAGAACACTAGCCGAACCTTGGACCTGGACAGAGTCAGAGACAGAGATCTGTTCAACATCAAAGAGAGAAATCGAGACAGAGATCTGTTTGGCAGCAGTAAGTTATATCTTGGTGAAGGGTTTGGGGTGCTTTGGTTGGCTGCTAATGTATTGTGGTGTGCAGTTTGGATGTGGGATGTGTATCATTGTTTAGAGCCTCATTAACTCAATTGCATCTGTATTCTCAGCAAATACATGTTTACTATGCTCTGTTCTTTCTTTTGGAAAGTAATACTGGAAGGGAAGATTCCCAGCCACCTTCTCTTGCCCCTCCTAGTCACCATCTATGACACACAAGGAAGTACACAAGCAGTATTCCTTCTCCCCTAGAGACTGAGTGTGAATGAATGTGGCCTTTTTTGTCTTGTTTTCCTGGTGCTACCTCGTTGAAATGGGGGTTAGTGATTCTATTCCCTGTGTGGCGGGTTAGCGATAGGAATGAATGAAGGCAAGCAAGTATGAATATGTACATGTATGTATATGTATACTTATGTATATCTCGCTTTTTAAACCAGGTATTCCCAATCATCAGTCCTTTTTCAGCACATAAATCTACAAGCTCTTCACCATTTCCATTTACAACACTGAACACCCCATGTATACCAATTATTCCCTCAACTGCCACATTACTCACCCTTGCATTCAAATCTTTCGTCTGTTTCCTTGCGCTACCTCGCAAACACGGGAGACAGCAACAAAGCAAAAAAAAAAAAAAAAAAAGTATATGTATATGTCTGTGTATGAGTATATATATGTTACGTATATGTATGTATAGGTGCTTGTATGGGCGTTTATGTATATAAATATATGTATGTATACGAGTGAATGGGCCATTCTTTGTCTGTTTCTGGCGCTACTTCGCTGATGCAGGAAACAGCAATTAAGTATAATAAAAAATATCTAATCTATCTATATATATCTATCTATCTATCTATCTATGTGTATATATATATATATATATATATATATATATATATATATATATTTGCTTTGTCGCTGTCTCCCGCGTTTGCGAGGTAGCGCAAGGAAACAGACGAAAGAAATGGCCCAACCCACCCCCATACACATGTATATACATACCCGTCCACACACGCAAATATCCATACCTACACAGCTTTCCATGGTTTACCCCAGACGCTTCACATGCCCTGATTCAATCCACTGATAGCATGTCAACCCCGGTATACCACATCGATCCAATTCACTCTATTCCTTGCCCGCCTTTCACCGTCCTGCATGTTCAGGCCCCGATCACACACAGTCTTTTTCACTCCATCTTTCCACCTCCAATTTGGTCTCCCACTTCTCGTTCCCTCCACCTCCGACACATATATCCTCTTGGTCAATCTTTCCTCACTCATTCTCTCCATGTGCCCAAACCATTTCAAAACACCCTCTTCTGCTCTCTCAACCACGCTCTTTTTATTTCCACACATCTCTCTTGCCCTAACATTACTTACTCGATCAAACCACCTCACACCCCACATTGTCCTCAAACATCTCATTTCCAGCACATCCACCCTCCTGCACACAACTCTATCCATAGCCCACGCCTCGCAGCCATACAACATTGTTGGAACCACTATTCCTTCAAACATACCCATTTTTGCTTTCTGAGATAATGTTCTCGACTTCCACACATTCTTCAATGCTCCCAGGATTTTCGCCCCTCCCCCACCCTATGATTCACTTCCGCTTCCATGGTTCCATCCGCTGCCAGATCCACTCCCAGATATCTAAAACACTTTACTTCCTCCAGTTTTTCTCCATTCAAACTTACCTCCCAATTGACTTGACCCTCAACCCTACTGTACCTAATAACCTTGCTCTTATTCACATTTACTCTTAACTTTCTTCTTTCACACACTTTATCAAACTCAGTCACCAGCTTCTGCAGTTTCTCACATGAATCAGCCACCAGCACTGTGTCATCAGCGAACAACAACTGACTCACTTCCCAAGCTCTCTCATCCACAACAGACTTCATACTTGCCCCTCTTTCCAAAACTCTTGCATTCACCTCCCTAACAACCCCATCCATAAACAAATTAAACAACCATGGAGACATCACACACCCCTGCCGCAAACCTACATTCACTGAGAACCAATCACTTTCCTCTTCCTACACGTACACATGCCTTACATCCTCGATAAAAACTTTTCACTGCTTGTAACAACTTGCCTCCCACACCATATATTCTTAATACCTTCCACAGAGCATCTCTATCAACTCTTATCATATGCCTTCTCCAGATCCATAAATGCTACATACAAATCCATTTGCTTTTCTAAGTATTTCTCACATACATTCTTCAAAGCAAACACCTGATCCACACATCCTCTACCACTTCTATATATATATATATATTATCCCTGGGGATAGAGGAGAAAGAATACTTCCCACATATTCCCTGCGTGTCGTAGAAGGCGACTAAAAGGGGAGGGAGCGGGTGGCTGGAAATCCTCCCCTCTCGTTTTTTTTTTTAATTTTCCAAAAGAAGGAACAGAGAAGGGGGCCAGGTGAGGATATTCCCTCAAAGGCCCAGTCCTCTGTTCCTAACGCTACCTTGCTAATGCGGGAAATGGCGAATAGTATAAAAAAAAAGAAATATATATATATATATATATATATATATATATATATATATATATATATATATATATATATATATATATATCATACTCTGTTCATACTTGGTCACTGTTGCCTATGTTAGTGAGGCAGCGTTAACGACAGAAGAAAAGCCTTATCTGCTTGCATTTATTCTCTAGCTGTCATGTGTAATACAACAAAGCCACAGCTCCATATCTGGAACCAGGCCCCACAGACCTTACCATGGTTTATCCATAATGCTTCATATACCTTGGTTCATACTTTTGTCCACACTGGTGCTGTGGAAAAAATATTTTTACCCCAAGCAGGAGATGAAACAAGATAACTCACTCTAATGTGGGAAATGGTGATCAAGTATTAAATATACAGTAAACCCTCGATATGACAAAATAATAGGGAGAAAGGGCGTCTGTTAATGCTGAAAGTTTGTTCAATCAAAAGTAACTTTAGTTGAAGTGTTGCTGAAGAAAAGATTTTAGTGAAAGAGAAAAGAGAGGTATTTGGGCGGTACTTAAAAGGAAGGAGTGCAAATGATTGGGATATATAGATAAAGTGACAGGAGATCAACGGGAAGGTGCAGGAGTTAAAAAAAGAGGGCAAATAAGGGTGAGAGAATATCATTAAACTTTAGGGAGAATATAGAGATGTTTTAGAAGGTGAATGTTTTTTTTCAATTCTTAATTGATGTACTATATTATTATTTGAATGGTGCAAAAGAGGTTTTTTGAAATGGTTTGGACATATGGAGAGAATGAATGAGGAAAGATTGACAAAGAGGATATATGTGTCAGAGGTGGAGGAAAAAAGAAGCGGGAGACCAAATTGGAGGTGGAAGGATGTAGTGAAAAACATTTTGAGTGATTGGGGCCTGAACATACAGGAGAGTGAGAGGCGTGCAAGGAATAGAGTGAATTGGAAAGATGTGGTATACCAGGGTCGACATGCTCTCAATGGACTGAACCATGGCATGTGAAATGTCTTGGGTAGACCATGGAAAGGTCTGTTGGGCCTTGATGTGGATAGGGAGCTGTGGTTTCTGTGACAAAGAGGGTATGTGTGTCAGAGGTAGAGGGAACGAGGAGAAGTGGGAGACCAAATTGGAGATGGAAGGAGGAAGTGAAAAAGATTTTGAGCGGTCGAGGCCTGAACATACAGGAGGGTAAAAGGTGTGCAAGGAATAGAGTAAATTGGAATGCTGTGGTATACCAGGGTCGACGTGCTGTCAATGGATTGAACCAGGGCATGTGAAGCGTCTGGGGTAAATCATGTAAAGTTTTGTGGGGCATGGATGTAGAAAGGGAGCTGTGGTTTTGGTGCATTATACATGACAGCTAGAGACTGAGTATGAACAAATGTGACCTTTGTTGTCTTTTCCTAGCACTACCTTGTGTGCGCACAGGGGGAGGAGGTGCTATTTCATGTGTGGTGGGGTTGCCATGGGAATGGATGAAGGTAGCAAGTATGAATATGTACATGTGTATATATGTATATGTCTGTGTATGTACATGTATTTATACGTTGACACGTATAGGTATGTATATGTGCGTGTATGGGCGTTTATGTATATACATGTGTAAGTGGGTTGTTTGGGCCATTCTTTCCTCTGTTTCCTTGCACTACCTCGCTAATGTGGGAGACAGCTACTAAGCATAATAATAATGATATAATAGAAAATATATATATAAATTTATTTCTATATATTTATTTATTCTACTTTGTCGCTGTCTCCTGCATTAGCGAGGTAGCACAAGGAAACAGACGAAAGAATGGCCCAACCCACCCACATACACATGTATGTACATACATGTCCACACATGCTCACATACATACTTATACATCTCAACGTATGCATGTAGAAATTTATTTCTATATCTTTCTTTCTTTCTTTCAAACTATTCGCCATTTCCCGCATTAGCGAGGTAGCGTTAAGAACAGAGGATTGGGCCTTTGAGGGAATACCCTCACCTGGCCCAATTCTCTGTTCCTTCTTTTGGAAAATAAAAAAAAAACGAGAGGGGAGGATTTCCAGCCCCCCGCTCCCTTCCCTTTTAGTCGCCTTCTACGACACGCAGGGAATACGTGGGAAGTATTCTTTCTCCCTTATCCCCAGGGATAAGTTGTAAATATTTCTATATATATACATATTTATCATTTTAGATAAATGTAGTGTAAATGAAATGGCCTTGGTGAGGGCAGTAACTTGCTTTCACTATTTCAGCACACAAAGAAAAGAAGGATACATAGATGCTCCTTGACATATGATGGGGTTATGTTCTGATAAACCCATCATAAGTTGTAAATATCGTAAGTTGAAAATACATTTAATACTGTACATGTAATGTACTTAACATCATAGCTTAGCATATCTTAAACATTCTCAAAACACTTACATTAGCCTTTAGTTATTGTTGGACAAAAATCATCAAACACAAAGCCTATTTTATAATAGAGTGTTGAATATTGCACCATTGTAAAGTCAAAAAAAGTGAAAGTTGAACCAATGTAAGTCGGGGAGCATCTGTACATGTAGATCAAACTTGTTGTTGGATTATTGTTCAAGATAGTGAAAGAAATTATGAACCTTAAAGAAAGCAATGTAAACTGTTGTATTCAATAATCGTACACAGTTCTTCTAAGATGTATAATGAATATATGAAATCTTCCCTGGACCTTGTGTCTTCTTTCTTCATCAGCTTTCAAGTGTGAAGCCATCTCAATGTCTGGAGGGCTTTTCATAGGAAAGCAGCATAGATATCAGCTCTGTCAGGGTTGGACTTCCAGTTGGCAATGTTGTGAAATAAGATAATCGTATAGTAAGTCTAGTCCTGAAAGCTGTCACAAATATGACACCAGAACCTGAATTTATTGTACAGAACTAATTTATTTCAGGCTCTGGTATTATGGTTTTTGACAGACTTATTAAGGTTAGGCCATGTTAATTTTACTGTACCAATATAGTTTGTGAGAATAGAATCCATCCCTAATTATATAGAAGAACTTGGCTGTCTGTGATTCAACTTTAAGTAACTTTCAGAGAGCAGAATAGTTGTTCCCCCAATATTTGCCGAAAATTATGTTTTTGGTGCTTTATTCTCATAGGAGGGGTGTTTTCCAAACCTGTAGTTTGTTTACCTGTAATTGGTAAAGAACACCATGATTGTTAAAATAAACTGTCCGTTACTGTGTTCATTCGTGTATTATTTTGAAATGTAGGTATTAAGACTAATATTGTGGGACTGTAAGTGAATTGATGAGAATAAAAATGATGATGATAATGTAGAAGATAGAACAATTAAGTACGTAAGGGATTAGTTATTCAGCTTGGAGGAGCTTTTCAGTTTTACTGGTTTTTGGCATTGTTGCAGTTGGATGGAATACAAAATGCTCTCATGCAGGTGGGAAAGCAACACTGATCGAGGGTATTTAGCCAGCTCTGTAGGGTTCTTAGCAATACTTTCCTTCCACTCTTTCCTCTTATGCATTAGCTGTGCTCCTTCTCAAGAATAAGTCACACCCAGACGAATGGGTCTTGAAATCAGAAATCAGTTGTGATTGTTGGTCAGTTATTGTTTATTCTACATAGTCACAAGGTCTCTTTATCATCTGCATTTTTTTTTCTGTAAGTTCCATTTAATTAGTTTTCCTCACAGACAGAAAATGATTTTGTCACTCAAGCCTACATCTCTTCCCAGCAGTATGTTTCCTTCGGGTCAGTTGGAAAATTACTTAGGGGTCAACCGGCACATCTTCCTTATGCTGGAGAATAGGTTTCTTTGCTCAGAAGTGGTGACGTAAGTTATTTAAACCTGTGATGGAACCAGGGTTGTGAATGCTTTGGTTTGCTTTTTAGTAAGTCTAGATTTATAGAGAATTAACTTCACAGAGTGGAGGATGACACCTTCCAAAGTGAAAAGGGGTTAACCAATAAAAAGAAGCAGAGATGTACTAATGACCTTCACACCATATTTTCTTTACACACTTTAAATTTATTCATATGTTTGTAGTTATATTTTCTCAACAATATATGTAAAATATTAAGTTCATTAATTTTATATGTTTGTAGTTATATTTTCTCAACAATATATGTAAAATATTAAGTTCATTAATTTTATCTGTTGGTGGTTGCTGGAGAGTGTGGTGCACTTTCTTCTTAGCAGAGATGATGTGGATTAAGTTGTCCATGTTTGTGGTCTTGTAGAAAGCTAATGTTTATTAACATGTGGAAATATGATTTATTGATTTTAGGTGATAAGATTATTTTTTAGAATAGTGGTTGATAACAAAAACAAGGGTAGTGTGAACATGGGCAGTGTCCACTGGAATAATTTTCAATAAGTAAGCTGTGAGCAAAAGGAGGTTGACTTCAAGTGATGAAAGTAAGGTGAAGGAACATGGGCAGTGTCCACTGGAATAATTTTCAATAAGTAAGCTGTGAGCAAAAGGAGGTTGACTTCAAGTGATGAAAGTAAGGTGAAGGATTTTGTTGATATTATTTAGCTGATAATGATTAGTTGGCTAGGACTTTGAAAATAGTTGATGTAAATTTATACAAGCTTTTGTTTGCTTGAATAAACATATATCTTCATCTTGCACAACTGGAAATTATTTTATGCCATACATACCATAAGCAGAACTTAACTAATGCTATTAACTCTGTCTCCATATTGTCGTTATTGTTCGAGTGTTTTGCTTCTTATCTAAGTGTTTCTTAATTGTATTAGATTTTGATTTTACATAGTTCTTGGCACATTTATTTATTTTAAGCTTAGGTTCAATGATGGATCTAGGTCTTTTCATTTCGGAAATCATTAGTTTTAATTTCCAGTTACTGTCTTTCTAAGAAATTCTAGGTTTTCTGTTGGACTTCTTATCACTAATTTACCATTCATTAGATCTGAAGTTCAGATGTGAAAACAGATTATGCATGTACAGGCATCCTAGATGTAAGTTTCAAATTAGAAGTTTTAAGATTTATTGATGGATAAAAGTCTGTTGTGGATGAGAGAGCTTGGGAAGTGAGTCAGGTTGTTGTTCGCTGATGATACAGCGCTGGTGGCTGATTCATGTGAGAAACTGCAGAAGCTGGTGACTGAGTTTGGTAAAGTGTGTGAAAGAAGAAAGTTAAGAGTAAATGTGAATAAGAGCAAGGTTATTAGGTACAGTAGGGTTGAGGGTCAAGTCAATTGGGAGGTAAGTTTGAATGGAGAAAAACTGGAGGAAGTAAAGTGTTTTAGATATCTGGGAGTGGATCTGGCAGCGGATGGAACCATGAAAGCGGAAGTGAATCATAGGGTGGGGGAGGGGGCGAAAATCCGGGGAGCCTTGAAAATGTGTGGAAGTCGAGAACATTATCTCGGAAAGCAAAAATGGGTATGTTTGAAGGAATAGTGGTTCCAACAATGTTGTATGGTTGCGAGGCGTGGGCTATGGATAGAGTTGTGCGCAGGAGGGTGGATGTGCTGGAAATGAGATGTTTGAGGACAATGTGTGGTGTGAGGTGGTTTGATCGAGTAAGTAATGTAAGGGTAAGAGAGATGTGTGGAAATAAAAAGAGCGTGGTTAAGAAAGCAGAAGAGGGTGTTTTGAAATGGTTTGGGCACATGGAGAGAATGAGTGAGGAAAGATTGACCAAGAGGATATATGTGTCGGAGGTGGAGGGAACGAGGAGAAGTGGGAGACCAAATTGGAGGTGGAAAGATGGAGTGAAAAAGATTTTGTGTGATCGGGGCCTGAACATGCAGGAGGGTGAAAGGAGGGCAAGGAATGTAGTGAATTGGATCGATGTGGTATACCGGGGTTGACGTGCTGTCAGTGGATTGAATCAGGGGCATGTGAAGCGTCTGGGGTAAACCATGGAAAGTTGCCTGGGGCCTGGATCTGGAAAGGGAGCTGTGGTTTCGGGCATTATTGCATGACAGCTAGAGACTGAGTGTGAACGAATGGGGCCTTCGTTGTCTTTTCCTAGTGCTACCTCGCACACATGAGGGGGGAGGGGGATGGTATTCCATGTGTGGCGAGGTGGCGATGGGAATGAATAAAGGCAGACAGTGTAATTGTGTGCATGGGTATATATGTATGTGTCTGTGTGTGTATATATATGTGTACATTGAGATGTATAGGTATGTATATTTGCGTGTGTGGACGTGTATGTATATAAATTGTGTATGGGGGTGGGTTGGGCCATTTCTTTCGTCTGTTTCCTTGCGCTACCTTGCAAACGCGGGAGACAGCGACAAAGCAAAATAATAAAAAAAAAACTTTTGATACTACTCATCAGTAGATACTCAGGTCTGAAGAAGGAAGTGAGGTGTACAGCCAAATGTAATAACACATGCATCTTAAAATTCATTGTTTAGTCACTTGCTAAATCAAATTGAATTTTGGTATTTGGTGAAACACCGTTAATCTCAGCTCAACATCAAAGATGGTAGGGAACTATATGTCCAGTTTTATTACTGTTTTCTAAATTTTAATATTTAGTCATGAGGTGAATACTATCGAATCTCTTCAAGTTTTGAATTCACATCTTTGCTCTACATGTGCTTGTATGTGTCTTGAACTTCAAGTACAAACCACAGGCTTTGCTCAGTAGTGCAGTATTTTGGCCAGAGTTGATGAAATAGCTAATTTTGTTATTCATTGATTTTGTTAAATAAAGGTGAATTTTGCTTCAGGACAAACAACCATTAGAATTTCTTGAGTTCCTAAATCTGACTGTTAGCTTTAATTATCATGCTAAACTTTCTGAGATTACAAATGTTTTGATCATTTACTTATGTTTAGAAATGGAGTCAAAGTGCACATTTATATTTGTGCAATATATTTAGTCAAGCTGTAGTTTATAATCACAGGAATTGCTAAATCATACCAGATTTTTATTGAATTAAGATTTTTCACTAATAGAGAAGGGGGCCAGATGAGGATATTCCCTCAAAGGCCCAGTCCTCTGTTCTTAATGCTACCTCGCTAATGCAGGAAATGGCGAATAGTATGAAAGAAAGATTTTGAAATAGTGTTTGAAGATGAGCTCATATTACATATCCAAGTTTATACCCCAGATTACTTTTTGATTAAATTGTTGCATTATGTTAGGTTTTATCTGAAGATGATTATTATACTTTTATTTATTTTTGTTAAGCTTCATATGGTAGGGGCATTTGCATTACAGTAACATCGTTCAACTTTTAAGTAAGATTTGTGCAATAAAACATTCTTGTCATTCCAGTTTAGCTGTTGTTTACTGAAATAATAGTACTAATTAGTAAAATGATGTCTCAGTCCATAACTTGTTGATAGTTTCATATATCAGCATTTGTATGTAAGTACTCATATTGTGTACACATTTTGCGTACATTCAAAGTCATAGATATGTTTAGACTGTATATAACAAAAATAGGAAGGCAGATGATAAAATGTTAAAGTGGATTTTTTTTAAATGGTTGCAGAAATTGTATTGGAATGTGATAAGCAGTGCAGTGGAATGTGTGTAGAAAATGGATAATGAGGAAATGATTGAAAGATGCTATTATGATTGAAGCAAGAAGGAATAGAAGTAGAGGGAAGGCCAGTTATAAACTGGAAGGACAGAAAGTATAGTACTTATATGAAAGGTATTTGTTAATGGAAAAGTAATGGAAACAGATAAGAGATTTTACATATATGACATTATACTGTAGGGAAAAGCTTGCAGAGTAGAGATTGATGGAAAAAAAAAGAGGGGTCTTGTATCTTTATGTGGTTGCTGCTTCAAGATTGCTCAGCTGAATCTTAACACATCTTAGAATGTTGTTTTCTTGATGATTACTTTAATTGGACCAGTTGTTCGTATAATTGATGGAAAAAGAATGTTACAATATGTTGCATGGTATATGAATTTCATGGCTTTTTACACGGCATTGCCTGTACTAAGATTCTTTTGAGTTATCATGAGGGGTACACATAAATCTCATCATCAAAACTTGACATATCATTTTCATAGGGAAGTGCGTGCATATTAACCAAGCTCTTTCACTTATCAAACTGTGTGATTAAATGGGATCAAAGTTTAATGTGTTATAAATTGCTTGTGAAGTTGGTACTAAAGAGTTAACTCCTTATTTTGTGTGTTTGCATTTTGTGCATCAGTTAAGATGAAGCTACTGCAGCCTTCCATATCTTGAAAAGAAATAGTTCAACAAAGTAACAGTTTGTGTTTTAACGTGAAACATATATATTACATAGCGCTCTTATGACTGTGTTGTGTGGTTTTGGTTTGAGCCATGTGTTTGTTTTGTGAAGCTTATGTACTAGTGTCCTGATGTATCTTATCAATACAAAGCTTCAAGAAGTATGTATCATATATTGTCTTCTGTGGATGCCTAACAACTATCTCAGTAGGAATAGAAGTTTTTCAGGCAGTTAAAATGTTTGACCATTTTAGTTTGACTATCTGCATAATGAAAGCAGTATATTATTGGATAGTCTTTATTATAAATGTATTTAAGAATGAGTTGCTTTTCTTAGAAGTGCTTTTTTTTTCATTTATATCTGTCAATTTAATGTACATGCTGCTTTATGTTAAGAATGAGTGTACTAAATAATTGGATCATACAACAGGTGGACGAAAGAACGGGGATATAGGAACAAGTAGCTATCAGCGACGAGGCGGCGGAGGCAGCACCACTGGAGGTAGTAGTGGTAACAGTGGATACAGAGGGGGTGATGGACAGCGTTTCAGGGATCATGATGATCGCTGGAGGGGAGGTCGTGACAATCGTAGGTAAGCTCTTAGGTTGTTTAAAACCTGAGTGATTGGATCAGCATTAACCTGGTTTTTCTATTGGAGGAGTAGGTCAGGCATGAGCTATATTTATTTAATTTTTTTTTCCCATGATTGCCATTTCCCATGTTAGCGAGGTTGTGCTAGGAACAGATGAAGAAGGGCCAATTCTGCTCACATCCATTCTGTAGTTATGTAATGCAATGTGTTAGATTTAGATGTAAATCTTTGAGGAAATTGTTGCCATTTTCATTAGAGATCAGCATGCCAAAATTTGACTGGAACTTGCACATTACTTTGATTTATCGTGGGTACTAAATTGTGCCAGTTTTTAGAAAAAATGCCTTAGATTTTAAGTTTGTGATTCTACATTATTCTAGGTATATGCAACTTTAAGTGTATGTTTATACATTTACTACTCATTCCTTCTCCCACTGTGCATCAGGGCAGCTGTTACAGAATATATTGCACACAACTTGACTGATGTATGTAACAACACTGAAAACATCTTACCATCTCCTTGATCTTCATCATTGGTCTACCATTATGTTTCTTCCCACTCAAGTGATTTATGTTTATTCTTTTCATGACTCCTTTTGTAATGCTATACTGCACGTGACTCCTTTTGTAGTGCTATATTTTCTTTAGATCTATCTTTTGCATTTTGACAGAATCCTGTGCTAGGTACTCTCCAACATGGATTTGTACCTGATAAAAATTACACAAACTCAACTCATAGTTCATTATATATATGAAACTGATGCAAGGAGAGAGAATGAACCATAGTTCACAACAGTATTATAATGAAACTGTAGCAAATCAAAGTATTAAGGCAATTAGTGTTTTGCTCACAGAAAATTCAAAGTTCAAAGTGGTAGCAAGGGAAACGATGTAATGATGATATTGGACATTGCCAGAAGGTTACAAAAAAATCTGAGATGAAAATGCCTATATTTAAGTGTTTGACTTTCACTTACCCTTATTGAAGCATTGCTTTCACAAAATGCTTGTGCAGTGCTGCTACAACTAAGCTTGTAAGGTATCTTGTTGCTAGGGCTTTTGTTACATGTTTATTTTGTACCTTTTAAGTTTTTTCCTGCATTTCCCTCATTGTATCTTTTTTTTTTTTTTTTTTTTTTTTTTTTTTTTTTTTGGTGGGGAGGGGGGATGGTCACTTGAGCAGGCTTTGTAATCACACATGTCTCTGTGTACATGAGTCTTTCCATCATATTTTTGTTTGCTTCATAGCCTATGGACAAGTGAAGGGATATGAATGATAATTTGCCCAGATGTTACTGCCATGTGTCGTCATAACTCACCCGCATGAGTTGTACCTTGAATAATAGCGAATTGTCAAAAAAGGTTTTAGCTCACGTCTTATCAAGTAAGACGAGAGAACCTCTTGATCTTTAAACCAAGATTGGGTGATGATAGGAATTGAAAGTTGTTTGATTTATCAGTTTTATATGATCATTATTGTTAAAGGTGTTTTAGGAAAAAACAAATTCCACCAACTCTTCAAAAGTCTTTTGTAATTGAATTGGTCATCATATATTTGAGGGACGTGATTTTAATAGGATTTGTTTTGGGCACATGAATCATAGGTGATTAATTTTTTCCCATCTTCCAGTGGGGGTTATGATGATCGCTTCCGTGAAGGTGGGGGGGTGAATGGTCCACCTCGTAATACTCGATGGATAGAAGATGACCGTGAACGTTCCTCCTCTGGGGGAGGTGGTTCAGGTAGCCGCTGGCAGGATCGTGGAAATGATCGTGATGACTGGTCACAACCCCTGCCTAGAAACGAAGTTCTGGAAGCTGAGCTCTTCAGTAATGCTGGGCCAGTAGGTAGTATTTTGTGATTACATTATGCTTAAATGGCAATCAAAGAATTTTTTAATGAATTTTAATTGATTGAGGGCTTTTGTGAAATGGGTAGAATGTTTCCTTTTCCCTTGATTATACATAGCCATGCATATGAATTGCTTACAAGGGTGTGCAGTCCAAGATTATTGCTGTTTCACTGAGTAATTGATCTTTAAAGTAATTCTTGTAAGTGTGCTTTTGTTGAGTTACATGCAAATAACACACACTGTCATTATAAAAAAAAATGGAATAATTTCAGTCCTTTGCATGACATTTTGCCAGAGCATGGTGTAGGATTTTGTGGTTCATTAAAGATACACAGTATTTGATACAGTATATGGCTTGTTTTTCATAGGTAAATTAGTCATGTGGGTATGCCAGAGAGAGAAAGTTTTTTGGTTCTTCAAAAGCATACTTTTTTAGTACTTTTGAAGCTTAAAAGTTTGCCTGCCTTCAAGTACGTCTGATATCTGGGGTTCAATTTGATTATCTTTACTGTTAGTGTTTCCAAAATGTATAAGCTCTTGTGTGTTTTCATCATTTGCAACATCTATCTGTATCCCATCCTTTAAAGTGACAAATTAATTTTATTTCTGGAGTGTATCCCATTATATCAGTGTATGAAGAATTTTGGTAGTATACTTAGAAAAATAGAAGTATTTATTTAGTTTGCAGGACACATGTTAATGTTGTTCTTTACTCCTATCTTTTTCAGTCAAACAGTGGAATAAACTTTGACAAATATGATGACATTCCTGTGGAAGCTACTGGAGATGATGTTCCCATGGCTATTGGTAGCTTCTCAGATATCAAGCTAACAGAAATTATTAGGATGAACATAGGTTTAGCTCGTTATGAAAGACCCACACCTGTGCAGGTATGTTTATACAATGTTGAATTAGTTGTTAATGTTTTATTATATAGAGGTTAATTTAAGAAGTCATATATTTGACTTTTTTCTTATATTATCTTAGAGTAATCTGTAGGGTTTGGCTACGTATTTAGGCTCTGGTTCATTATACAGGACAACAAGAGAGTGGATCTATGCAAATGAAGAAAATATTAATTTATTCTTGATGTCATCTTGCTGTTGCTGGAAAAGCAGTTAGGTATGGAAAAGAATGTAGGAATGTTAAATTTTGGGATGATGGCTAGATACTTACCATGTCATTCACCAATTCTGATTGGAATATTTTAAACCAAAGGTGATTAGAAGTGTTTGGTGCATTATGCTTGACAGCTCAAGAATGGATGTGAGCGGATGTAACCTTTCTTCATCTGTTTCTGGCGCTACTTTGCTAACACATGAAATGCGATTAAGCATGTACATATTCATACTTGCTTGTCATACTTGCCTGCCTTCATCCATTCATGGCACTACCCCACCCCATAGGAAACAGCATCACTACCCCTTGCTTCAGCAAGGCCCTACTAGGAAAACGGACGAAAAAGGCCACATTTGTTCACACCTAGTCTCTAGCTGTCATGTGTATTGCATCAAAACCATAGCTCCCTATCCACATCCAGGCCCCACAGACCTTACCTTGGTTTACTCCAGACATTTCACATGCCCTGGTACCGTCCATTGACAGCACGTCGACCCTGATATAACACATTGTTCCAATTCACTCTATTTCTTGCATGCCATTCACCCTCCTGCATGTTCAGACCCTGATTGTTCAAAATCTTTTTCACTCCAACCTTCCACCTCAAATTTGATCTCCTGTTTCTCCTTGTTCCGTCCACCTCTGACACATATATCCTCTTTGTCAACCTTTCTTCACTCATTCCCTCCATCTGTCCAAACCATTTCAACACACCCTCTTCTGCTCTCACCACCACATTCTTTATTGCCACACATTTCTCTTACTGTCATTACTTACTCGATCAAACCTCCTAACACCACATGTTGTCCTCAAACATTTCATATCCAACACATCCACCTTCTGTACAATTCTATCTATGTAGTCCATGCCTTGCAACCATATAATATTGTTGGATTCTGTTCCTTCAAACATACCCATTTTTGCTCTCCAAGATAATGTTCTCTCTTTCCACATGTTTTTCATTGCTCCCAGAACCTTCACCTCCTCCCCACCCAATGACTTGGTTCCACTTCCATGGTTCCATTTGCCACTAAGTTTAGTCCCAGATATCTAAAGCACTTCACTTCCTTCAGTTTTTCTCCATTCAGAAAACTCGCATACCATCTAACTTGTCCCTCAACTCTCCTGAAACTAATAACCATTATCTTATTCACATTTACTCTCAACTTCTTCCTTTCATACACTTTTCCAAATTCAGTCACCAACGTCTGTAGTTTCTCATTCAAATCAGCCACCAGTGCCTTATCATCAGCAAACAACTGACTCACCTCCCAGGCTCTCTCTCATTCCCAACAGACTGCATATTTCTCTGTCTCTCTCTCTCTCTCTCTCTCTCTCTCTCTCTCTCTCCTCTCTCCTCTCTCTCTCTCTCTCTCTCTCTCTCTCTCTCTCAACTCTTGCATTTACCTCCCAAACCCCCCCCCATCCATAAACAAATTAAACAACCATGGGGATATCACACACCCCTGCTGCAGACCGACCTTCTCTGGGAACCAATCACTGTCCTCTCTTCATACTTGTACACATGCCTTACACTCTTGATAATAACTTCTCACTGCTTCTAGTAGCTTACATCCCACTTTATATACTCTTAAGACCTTCCACAAAGCATTTCTATTAACCCTATCATATGCCTTCTCCAGATCCATAAATGCCACATACAAATCCATCTGTTTTTTAAGTATTTCTCCCACGCATTCTTCAAGGCAAACACCTTGTCCCCACAGCCTCTATCACTTCTGAAAACCATACTGCTCCTCCCCAATCTGATGCTTTATACATGCCTTTCCCCTCTCAATCAATACCCTCCCATACAATTTTACAGGAATACTTAACAAACTTATGCCTCACTTTATCTTCTTTGCCTTTGTACAGTGACACTAGACATGCATTCTGCCAATCCTCAGGCACTTCACCATGATCAATACATACATTGAGTATCCTTACCAATCATCCAACAACAGCCACCCCCTTTCTTAATGAGAAATACTAACCACGTAATTCCTTGCATGTCACAGAAGGCGACTAAAAGGGATGGGAGTAGGTAGCTGAAAATCCTCCCATCCTGTTTTAATTTTCCAAAAGAAGAAACAGATAAGGGGCAAATGAGGATTTTTCCCTCTTAAGGCTCAGTCACTTGTTCTTGAGGCTACCTCACTAATGCAGGAAATAGCTAAAATGTATCAAAAATATCTAAATATTTATGTTTGAGGACAGTATGTGGTGTGAGTTGGTTTGATAGAGTAAGTAATGAAAGGGTAAGAGAGCTGTGTAGTAATAGTAAGAGTGTGGTTGAGAGAGCTGAAGAGGGTTTGTTAAAATGGTTTGGACATATGGTGAGAATGAGTGTGGAAAGGTTGACTAAGAGGGTATATGTGTCAGAGGGGAGAGGAACAAGGAGAACCAGTAGCTCAAATTGTATGGGAAGGATGGAGTGAATAAGATCTTGAGTGATCAGGGCCAGAACATGCAGGAGGGTGAAAGGTGTGCATGGAATAGAGTGAATTAGAATGATGTGGTATTCTGGGGTCAGTGGACTGAACCAGGGCATGTGAAACATCTGGGGTAATCTGTGGAAAAGTTTCTGGGTCCTGGATATGGATAGAGAGCTGTGGTCTTGATGCATTCCGCACACTTACGCACACACACACACACACACACACAAAAAGCCTGAGCCAAGTACCAATTTTATCGATCAACTATGAGGGTGGATGAACAACTAGGTTGACTGTGGACTGACTGCAAGAACCTAGATTTGAACCTTTGCGCTCAGTTCTTGGGAGCCCATGAATTTGTCATGGTCAGGAATGCTAACTGCTATACATTTCTATTTAGTAGCACATGTTACTGGCTTAAAATTGAACCTGGAGAACTTAAGGAATTTTAAGTATGTAGGTTACACTCTCATTTATTATTTGGAATATTTACTAGTGCTGCAATGTATGAGGAATTTTAAGTATGTATGTTACACTCTCGTTTAGTATTTGGAATAGTTACTAGTGCTGCAATGTGTTTTGTTTTTTATTGTATAACTCAAGCAGCTTCGTATATATTTGGTAATGCCTTTTTTTTCTACTTGACAGAAATACGCTCTGCCTTTCATCCTTGCCAAGAGAGATCTGATGGCCTGTGCTCAGACTGGTTCAGGAAAAACTGCAGCATTCTTAGTCCCAATCCTCAACCAGATTTATGAACAGGGTCCAATTCAGGTGGGTTATGCAAGACTTTAAGGAGCTGTACAGTATAAGTGTTTTGACAATATCATAATTTATTTTTGTTCTGTCTTTATATTTGATGCATCTTCCTTTATGGAACTCCCTCAAGTGGGTGGCCACATCAATAGAGTTTCCATAACTAGTAAACTCCAGTGCTGCTTCTTAATAATCCTGTATTGCCTTACCCTTAACAGGCCATTGACAGAAGACAAGTTTAGAGCGGTTTGCAGAGGTTCCTACTTGTGTTCCTACCTACTAATTATGTCTACTGCTCCTACCATTTTGCCAATAGGCAGGGCTAGCATATAGCACACACCACAGTAAAATCTAGAGTTACTAAGAATTGGCTGTGTGAGTTTAGTTTTGTCAGGTTTTATGTGTGACAAGAAGAGATTCTAAGTTTGTGGACAAAATGCAAGAAGTCCATGTGTGAGTTAGGCAGAAAGAAAAGACAACTACCTGGGTCAGAGGATTGCAACTTGGCAACCTCTGAAGTACTGACTCACCGTGTAGTTTGCTAACCCTTCCAGTACCCAGGCAGGCCATATTCGTAGTATACCTTCCTGGTCATTGGCTGCCTGCCAGCTACTATTTCATTTTTATTTTACTTTGATATACCATAGTCTCAGGAAGAGCGTTCGGACATGGTTATGAAAAGCGAATCATTTTTTAAATTGTATTTACTGAAATCATCTGTTGAAATGATTTGTCATTTAAAGCCAGTTTTGTTGATTTAAGTACCTTTTTTTTAGTGTTGTATTGGGAAATTCTGAAAAAAAATTTTCTCTAGCCACTAGGCCAAGTACTATTATACTTGACAAGAAGCATGTTGGTGTCAGAGAATTTAGTTCCAAATGAAGGCAAATGAAGGCTGTTTATAAGTGCTTGTCAGCCGGGTTTCCTTGATGACTTCCATGTCTGGGGCTTTGTTCAACATTACCTCCCATTATCCCTACTCATGTAAACAGGCAGAAGCATGGCAATTTACTTTTACCCACAATTAACTACTCCAGAGCTATAGACAGGTTGTCTGAAGTCTGGGCCATTTACCTTTCCTTTACATACACATGATCCTGGGGGTCTAGTCTTACTCTAGAGATAAAATATCGTTTGTTCATCTTGGACTGCTTGAAACCCCTTTTGAAACCCCCTCATTAGCCCATGCATGATCCGTCCTTGAAGACTTACATATGAAAGAGGTCTGTTGTAGAAATTTTCTTAGAATATTTTTCTCAAGGGAAATTCAACTTTACAAGAGTTTTACAGGATCATGTAGTAACCCCCCCCCCCCTTTTTTTTTTAGGGGGGGTTAAGAATCTCCAGTAACACCCCTTTTTTTTTCAGGGGGGGGTTAAGAATCTCCAGAACTGCTGAGCTATTTATAATGAAGCATGGGAAAGAGCATCCTTGGGATAAATCTTGTTCATTTAAGTATCTGGGAACTTGATATGACTGCTAAAGAAAATAATATTTACTTTCAATTAAGGGCATTGAAGGCTAAGAAGCAGCACTGGAGTTCTCTAGGTATGGAGACTATTGCCTTGGCCACCCCCTTAAGGGAGTTCATGAAGGGAACAGGCATAAGAGATATAGATAGATTGAATTATGCAAGATACTCGTATTTTTTTAAACCAAGATGACAGTTGTGAGGATGATTTATTTCACATCAAGATGAGGTTGAATTGTGCACAAAGTTTAATATAGATCTTTGAAAATCTCATTCAAAACCACATGGTTGATTGTAGTCATAACTGGTGAGAACAAAGCTATTTTCAAGAACTTTCAAATTTAGCTAATCCTATTAAGATATAGATGTTATTTCATAACATGAATTTATTGTTGAGATACCAAATGGTGGAGGGTATGGTTGATGACCAAGGACATCTCAGATGAGCAGGGATTGTGGCACACTTGAACAGAGAAAGAACAAGAGGTTTGTTTTAATGTGCCGATTGATGATATAAAAGGAAAATTGAAGATAATACAGGAAGTCAGGTAGTAGTTGGTAGGCAGCCACCAATCAGGGAGGTATATTACTGGTACTTTCCACCTAGGTATTGGAGGAGTTATTGATGGCTGTGTAGTGAGCTAGTACTTCAGTGGCTGTTTCACTCCATTGACCCAGGTAGCTGTCTTTTTGCCTCACCCACATGTGGACTATTGACATTCTGTACATAAATTTAAATCTCTCCTGGTCACACATAACACCTGACAGTGGCTGTTTCACTCCTTTAACCCAGGCAGCTGTCTTTCTGCCTCGCCCACATGTGGACTATTGATGTTCTGTACATAAATTTAAATCTCTCCTTGTCACACATAACACCTGACATCACTTCTCTCACACAACTCATTCTCTGCAACTCTAGGTTCTCCTGCGATGAGAGCTATGTGCCAGCCCTAACCCTGCCTTTTGGGAAAATGGTAGAAGCAACTGATTGAAGGAGTAGGTTGGAACATTTGACAGGAGCATTAGGGAGAAAAGTAGTAGGTAAGAACATTAGACAGGAGCATTAAGAAGTATTTTTTAGGAGCATTAGCTGGGAGCATTGGTTAGAAGCTGTTGGTTGGAAATTAAGTAGCAGTAGTAGTAGTTGATAGAAACATTAGGTAGGAGCCTTGGAAAACATTGTTATAGTTGCTCTCTGCCAGTGGCCTGTTAACGGGGAATTACTTAAAGCTAAGAAGTGGCACTAGAGTTCACCAGTTATGGAAACACTATTGCCATGGCCATCCCTTTAGGGGAAGTGCTCAAGGGAAATGGACTTCAGAGACATAGATAGACATACGGAATATGACTATAAATAGACGGATGGAATGTGACTTTGAACAGTGACGATTTGAAGGAGAATGGAATGTGATTTTGAACAGTGATGATTTGAAGGAGAATTATAGAAAGGTTGTAGGGTCTTGGTGTTTGGAAGAGATTCTGTTTGAGTTGCTGTATATAGAGTAGTTGGCAAGTACATAATGGACAGGTATATTGTTATAACAACTTATGTCTCTGTATAGCTGATTTTCTTCCCCTACAGCTTAATAGATAATGATGGTGGTGGTCTTTTTTTGCCAGATGAAGAACAACAATCCTCGAGGTCGAAGTAAGCAGTACCCACTTGCCTTGGTTTTAGCACCTACTCGTGAGTTAGCAACCCAAATATATGATGAGTCCCGCAAGTTTTCATACAGGTATGTTTGCCTTTTATGGTTGGTACTTTGCCTTTTTTGTCTGTTTTCCTGGCTCTACCTTGCTGATGCAGGTGGTAGCTGATGCTGTTTCTTGTGGGGCAGGGAAGTGTCAGGGATGGATGAAGGCAAACAAGTATGTATATGTACGTGTATATATGTTTCAATACATATACATAAGGAAAAAAATATTTAAAGCACTGTTGTTGGCAGGGGAAGCAAAGATTTCACTGACAGAAATTTAATATACAGTATTAACTCCTTAATGCCCCACTGAGTTATTCGATCCAGTCCTCAATATTCATATTTTTCAAGTTGTTTGAAAAAAAAAATTTACCATACAATTTCAAGAGAGATTCATATAACGATGAAAACATATATCACTTTAGGAGTATTTTTTCTGCACATGGTGTTCCCAGCAGTGTTGTGTGGATGTAAGGCCTGGGCCTTGAACACACAAGAGAGAAAGAGAATGGAGTTATTGGAAATTGAGAGAAAGAGAATGAAGTTATTGGAAATTAAATGTCAGGCAATATATGGTTTAAGGCAGGTCAGTTGTGTTATGAGTGACATAGTAAAAGATACCAGCGTTGCAGTAAGTGCTGTCTGATTTAGTTGAACAGAGTTTGCTTAAGTGTTTTGGATTTATGGAGAGGATTTGCACACTGAAACTTAGAGGATCTACATGTATGTGTCAGAAGTGGAAGTGGGCAAGGGAAAATCTAAGACGGAAGGATGAAATGAAGGAAGCTTTAGCCGGTTTTTAGGCCTTCAAATTCAGGAGAGTAAGAGATATGCATGGAATAGAATGAATTATGTTGGGGTGACATGCTATCAGGGCTTATGAAGTAGTCGGGCTAAACTTTGGGAAGGTCTGTTAGGCACTGGCTGTGGTGGATAGTAGGCTTTGGTTTCATTGCATTATTTTGACACCTATAGAGTGTATGTATGACTCACAAAGGCAGATCCAGTTAGGTATGTATAAAAAGAATGTAAAGTATGCAGTTAGAGTGGGGATTTAATTGATAGTAATTAAGTTGGAAGAGTTTGTTTGTTGCAAGACATAATTTCCATTAATATCCTTGATTGATTTAGTGTTACCATTGAGTTTCCTAATTTCTTTCAACTTTCAGAAGGAGTTTAGAATTATTTTTATAATATATACAGATTAAGAATTCACAAACTGGAATTCTTTTAGATTTTTTTGAGTATTGTAATGAGGTTAATTTTCCTGTGTTGTTTCAGGGCTCGAGTGAGACCATGTGTAGTGTATGGTGGTGCAGATGTGGTCGCTCAGATGAGAGACTTATCCCGTGGTTGCCACTTGCTTGTTGCTACACCTGGTCGTCTTGCTGATATGATTGACCGCGGCAAGATTGGACTGGACTCGTGCAAGTGTGTTTTTTCTTCAACACTCTCATACTCCAAATAATCAGTTTCACTATGGGTTAACCCATGAATGCCATAATTATGATGTAATATATAGTTAATGAATTATCAATAAACAGCAATGATTCTCAACAACTTATGACACTTTTAACAGAGTTTGTGATGTAGTGTCAAATGGTAATAAACTCTGACCCTTTTGACACTCTTCTCAGATACCTGGTACTTGATGAGGCTGACCGCATGCTGGACATGGGTTTTGAGCCTCAGATTCGTCGAATTGTAGAGGAGGACAACATGCCTCCCACTGGCCAGCGCCAGACACTCATGTTCTCTGCTACCTTCCCTAAAGAGATCCAACGCCTTGCCCAGGTATGTTTTCCCCCTAGAATGATTTTGGTTGATTCAGCCTACATTGCCACAATTAGGATGTTCTATTGGAGCCTGTTGACTGTGTTGAATAAATTGAGAAGTTTGAATGGGAAGTAAGCACAAGCTTATATTTTTTTTTTATTCTTTTTGCTCTGGTTAAGTGAAGTGTTTGAGACTTGTCATTATGGTACAAGTATTTGTTAGTAGTTGCTGTAAAATGCATACATTGGGTGAATAAAGTAAGAGTAGCAAGTTGGAGATTTGGGTATAGATAAGGTTTTTTTGTTGTTGTTTAAAGAAAGCTGCTTTATAGAATGTGATTAAACAGAATAAAGATGGAGTATGAGAAAAAAATTTTCTTGAGGTAGCATAGTGGATTAGGATAGCATATTGAAGGATGAAGCATCTCATTGCTGATGGTTAAGTAGATTGTAGTTTACTTAAAAAAAAAAAAAAAAAGCTGGGGGAGGGTGTCCTGTAGTGAGAGGTTGGTTGAATGGTTTACATAGCATGTAGAACAGAGGTCAAAAATGGAAGATTGTTTAGATTTTTTTCTGAGATGGCATGGGCAAAGTATGCCTTAATCAAGGCCATCTGAGGTGAAAGAGAAAAATTTAAAGAAATGGCTTTGCAGGTGTATTTTGCCCTAATCCTAAAGGAAGAAAGGCTGTATGAAGAGAGAAGAGAATTCCATAACTTAACTGTTCTAGGGTAGAAGTAGGCCTCAGAATAGCCATTTCTTGATAGTGGACAGGAAGAGATAGTAGCAGCTTAAGAATCATGTAATCAGAAGTTTAGTAGTTTATATGATGTAGGCTTGCAGGAGACTTTACATTTGGTTTGCATATAATGTTGAACAAACTGAAGAATAGCATGAGATATTAATTGGGATGTAAGTTTGAACAGAGAAAAATTAGGAGTGAAATGTTTTAGATATCTGGGAGTGGACTTAGTGCTACCACGCTGGAGGGGGGGATGCTGTTTCCTGTGTGGCAGGTTGGCGACAGGAATGGATGAAGGCAGCAAGTATGAATACGTACATGTACATTGAAATGTTTATGTATGTATATGTGAGTGTATGGGCATTTATGTATATATATGTGTATATGAGTGGTTGGGCCATTCTTCGTCTGTTTCCTTGCACTCCCTCGCTTATGCGAGAAACAGCAATTAAGTATAATAAACAAAATAAATATCAAAAAATTATGATTTGTATAGGGAAAGAATGGATGCCAGAAGTAAAGAAGTGACTCGCATAAGTGAAAGAATGGATGCCAGAAGTAAAGAAGTGACTTGCATAAGTGGGTTGAATTTAAGTGTTAGGGGAGTTAAAATCATTTAGGACAGAATGTATGGGTATATTTGTATTATTGGAATGATGAAAAGAAACAAAAGTAGAGCAATATATTGATCATAGAAATTTATGGGTCTTCCAATCATGTAGTGGTTATGTCATATTAGATTTGCTACATATTTATAAGAACATTATTCCAAATACACTTGGGTTTAACAAGGTGTACATGGAGAAAATAAGTGCTTTTCTTGATTTATGTCTTTATTTATTATTACCTCGGGACCAGTTTTTGTGAAAGAGTCCTGGTGTTACCCAGAACCTTTCTAAAGGTAACTGCAGCCCAGGGCTGCACTACTTACAGGGAAATGTATTCTCCATTGAAGTGAGAAGTTCTTTTAAGAGATTTAACTCCCAGCAGTACAGCCTCTACTGCCTGATGACCCTCAGTTTATTTGGGGTACCTAATGGTTAGCAATGGTTCCTAGACTTTCATTTACACAATTGTAGTGTGTGGTCCTTAGTGTCCCCATTATGTGCAGTAACTTTTGCAAGGAGGATTCCATAGTGTCCCCATTATATGCAGTAACTCTTGCAAGGAGGATGTCTCATATGGTCAGAAATGTAAAGAAATCTCTATTATTAAAGCTTGTGTTGGTCTCTGTATTGTATTTTCCATATATAGAATAAATGGTTCTTGTGTGTATACCCATGTCACCTCAGCACCGAGTCTTTACTTTGTTAAATCACCCCTGGAATTTCCTCATTCCTCTTGAGTTCATTCTTCTAAGTTTCCTCAACCCCTTTAAGAATCTAGGTCTATTTTAAATACTTTGCCAGTAAATGCAGTTCTGTAGTAGATTCTTGTTTCACCTATATCTTTTAAGTATGTTTATTGCCTCATTACCTTACCTTCAGATTTTTTTCTGTATCCTTCTTCATGGCTGAATGGTTAGAGAACTGGTCCTGATTTCCAGGGCCCTGGAATTCAACCCCATCCTGGGTGGTGTCCTCATGGGCAAGGGCCTTAGCATACACCTAACGACACAGGTGTGATACCAGATGCCTCATTCGACCCAAATGTGGATGGGTACTGGCTTTTCTGGGAAGGTAAACTTCTTGCCGTAACTTAAACTTGCTCAGTATTTAGGGCATATGGATTCACCCACTTTGGGCTGAAGACCCAGGGAGATGGACATCAGTGCCACAGATATGCATTTTAAAGAGCTTATGACCCTCAGCTACTATTTCAGTACACCAGCATGTTTACCTTTCTTTACTTGTTACACTAGCCTTTATTTCCTTTTCTATATTGAATGAACTAATCATGTATTTGATATTTAGAAACCAGTCAGTCATTTGTGTACTCAGCCATATCTCAATGCCAGTCTTGTAAATTTAATATTTATTTTGTATTTACTGTATTTATATTACTTATCATCTCTGAGTTTTTGATAAATATTTGTCATTCATAGCCTTCTGGATTTGGCAGCAGTAATATTAATTAGTCTGTCTATCTCTTTGGTTATCTATATATAAAATCATTATTAACATAGTACCCATCGACATGAGAATGAATTGTATGCAGGCAAGCACCTTTTGTGGGAAGTAGTTTTCCACAACTGGGGCTTTCCATCCTTATCCTGCATGATGGTAAAGGGCAGGTATATCTAAACCCTTGAGGCAGATTTGCTATCATACTGCTTACTGTCAGTACACAGAGTGACTGCCCTTCCCATAGGAGACTAGTTACAGCATTTATTTACCTCGACAGTGGATAATACTAAGCTAGCTAACTAGCTGGTTAGGAGGTAAGCAGCAGGTGTTACATGCAGCCATACTTGTTTGCACATGAATAAACAAAGCAAATTCCAGATTTATTTACCAAAGGTTCTCTCTCAACATGGCTTGTCCACCAGTAACAACTTTCTCGTTCCCTTCATGTTTAATTTGTTATCTTTTTGTTCAGAAAGTTGAAGATAGATGTATTGGAAAGTGACTGCCCAGTTATTTCTAAAATTGGAATAAGTATACAAAAATAATTAATGTTCATGTAAGTTAGTTATGCCAGGTAATGTAAATGATTTTTTTATTACAACTTAGTAAAACTTTTCAAATTAATATTTATTTTCCAGGATTTTTTTTTTTTTTTTCAACTTTATATTGGTCTGACACCAGCATCATTAATGAGTTGATTTTACAATAAATATTTGATTAATAATTTTTTATAAGGAAAGCATAACCATATTTGAGAAAAAAGTGTTTGCAACTGAAGATCTTATAGGTAATCTCTGTAGAAAACCATTTGTTAGGACTTGATATTGTTTGATATGTGATTATATTTGGATTAATACAAAAGAAAATAAATGTGTAAAATTTGATAGAACTGAGAATATAACTGTGTAGCATTTTTCATTCTCCATTTGAGACTTGCTTATGTGAAAAGTCTCACAAATGTAGATGTAGATTCCTGCTTGTGCTGTGAAAATTATAAATGTTATGCTATTTACAAATGTGAAATATTTTACTGATGCCGAAATTTTACAAGATGCACAGCTCTCGTTATGAAAGACGATGTATAATCAAAACATTACAACCTTATTGTGGAGCAAAGCTTTGCTTAAGCAGCTAATGAATGTAGAAGATAAGGCAATGTACTTCTTTAATGAAGACAGGATTAACTAAGAGCTGACTTTTTGTAGAGCAAAGATGAAAGATTTGCTGTTAGACTACTTTCTGCAGTCAGATGGCATTTGAAGAAGACAGATATTCATTTGAATGGCTACCCCATAAGCCAAAGTGCCCAGACCTCCTGAAAACAGATAGCTGATTCCTAAAAATATTAGCAATCCTGTAGCCATTGGGAGTGGGGCTTAAAGCGAGTAGGTGTCAGGTGCCTTGCAGGGAGATTTGGGGTTGGGGGTTGGTGGGGGGCAGAGCCTGGATCACTATGATCAACCTCTGAGATTGTGGTGCTTTATTAGAGCATGAGAAAGTATCTTTTTGTTATGTAGTTTTTTGCTACATGCAATGGGTGTTTTCTGCCAGTTACAAAGAAAAATTATTTTGTACATGGGGAGGTAAACACTCGGCTAAAAAGAAAAATGATCATGTACGTGGGAGGGAGGAAGTGAATGCTATGTAATCCCCTCCCAGATTACATCTACACATTACTTAAATCTATTAAAATAACTGTTTGTCAATTAGGACAAATGATTATATTATAGACTTAAATTTTGATTATTGAAACATCCCTCACCTTCTCAAACACTTAGAATTCCATTCCCTTCTTTCTAATCACCAATATGGCTTTTGTGGTGCAACGTCTACTGGTGATCTTCCCTCCTATGTGAATCATCTCTGGTCCTCCTCCTTCAGAAATTTTGGTGAATCTTTCGTCGTGGCCCTCATCATCTCCAAAGCATTTGATCGGGTATGGCATAAGTCTGCTTTCCAAACTTTCTTCCTTTGGCTTTTTCTGCTTCTCTCTGTTCCCTAATGCATAGCTTCCTCTCTAGCTGGTCCATTGTAGTAGTCATTGATGGAGTGACAGCCCAGTTATTCTGTCAGTAGTCGTGTCCCTCTGGGTTCTGCCTTGTTGCCCACTCTTTCTCTTTCCTTTCCAAATTCATCGTCTCTAGCTCTAATATTCTCTCTTTCCAATACATAACACATCTTGTAAGAGACTGGGTATTGGTGATGGGTGATTTGAATGCAAAAGTGAGTAATGTGGCAGTTGAGGGTATAATTAGGGGCATGGGTTATTCAGTATTATGAATGGAAATGATGAACAACTCGTGGAGTTGTGTGGTGAAAAAGGACTGATGATGGGGAATGCCGGGTTAGAAAGAGGGACATGCATATGTGAGTAAGAGAGATGCTCAGCAGGTGTTACTGGATTACATATTAATTGATAGCATGTAAAAGAGACTTTCGGATGTAATGTGCTGAGAGGGGGCAGCTGGATGGATTTCTGATCACTATATAGTGGAGGCAGGGGTGAAGATTTGTAAAGATATTCAGAAAAGAGTAAACGATATTGAGACGAGAGTAGTGAGAGTAAGTGAGCTTGGAAAAGAGACTTCTGTAAAGAAATATCAAGAGAGATTGAGGATGGAATGGCAAAAGGTGAGATATAGTAATGCAGATGGAGTGTGTGTGAAGAATGTGGGGTATGTACGGAAGCGGTGCTGCCATGCCTGAGAGATGCATGCAGCATGTGAAAGATAAGAGGTGGGCAGATTAGAAAGGGTACCGTGTGGTGGGATGAAGAAATAAGGTTGTTTGTGAAAGATAATAGATAAGTGTTGGGTGATACAGGAAGGAATGCAAATGATTGGTGGTTGTATAAAAGAAAGCTGCAGGAGATCAAGAGGAAGATGCAGGGGGCTGAAAAAGAGGGCAAATGCAAGTTGGAGTGAGCAGATATCAGTAAACTTTTGGGAGAATAGGATATTTTGTAAGGTTAATGATTGCAAAAACTAAGATCAGATAGGAACATCGATGAAGGGGGGTTAAGGGGAAGTGGTAACAGGTAGTGGTCAAGTGAGTTGCAGATGGTGTCAGATTTTGAAGGACTGCTGAAGGTGTTTGATGATAAGATGGTAGATGTAGGGTGTTTGGATCTGTGTGGTATGCGAAGTAAGCGAGTCATGGTGCAGAGAGAGAAGTGGTGAAAGCCTCGCTTTAGATGAAATGTAGCGAGACAGCAGGTGCGGAAGGTATTGCAGTTGAATTTATTAAGAAAGGAGGTAACTGTGTCATTGATTGGTTGGTAAGGATATTCATTGTATGTATGGATCCTGGCGAAGTGCCTGAGGATTAGTAGAATGCATTTATAGTGCCAGTGTATAAAGGCAATGGGAATAAAGGTGAGTGTTAAAACCATAATGGTGTAAGTTTGGTGAGTTTACCTGGTAAATAGTATGGGAGGGTATTGATTGAGAGGGTGACAGCATGTACAGATCAGGTGTTTGCTCTAAAGAATGCGAGTAAGAAATACTTAGAGAAACAGATGGATTTGTTAATGGCATTTATGGATCTGGACAAAGCATATTATAGGGTGGATAGAGATGCCTTGTGGAAGGTCTTAAGAATATATGGTGTGGGTGGAAAGCTGCTAGAAGCAGTGAGAAATTCTTATAAAGGGTGTATGTGTATGAGTAGGAAGGGAGGAGAGTGATTGGTTCCCAGTGAAGGTTGGTCTGTGGCACGGGTGTGTGATGTCACCATGGTTGTTCAGTTTGTTAATGGATGGGGTGGTTTGGGATATAGTGCAAAACGCTTGGAGAGGGGTGATTATTCGGTCTGTTGGAGACGAAATGGCCTGGAAAGTGAGCCAGTTGATGTTTGCTGATGACACAGCACTGGTGGCAGATTTGAGACAAAAGCTGAAGTTATTGACTTGAGTTTAGAAGAATGTATGAAAGAGGAAGTTGGTAATTGCGAATAAAAGCAAGGTTATTAGGTTTAGCAGGTTTGAGGAATAGATTAGTTGGGTTCTGCATTTGAAAACTAGGAGTAAGTAAAGTTTCAGATACCTGCCTGGGAGTGGGCATCTTAGTAAATGGAAGTAGAAGTGAGTCATAGGATGGGGTGAGGGGTGAAGGTTCTGGGAGGGCAAAAATTGGTATGTTTGGAGGTATAATAATCCCAACAATATTATATGGATGTGAGGGATGGGCTATTGTATATAAAGCTGTGCAGAGGGAGTGGATGTTTTGAAAATGAAATTTTGAGAATATGAGGTGTGAGGGGGTTTGATCGAATGAGTAATGAAAGGATGTGTAATAATTAAAAGTGTGGATGAGAAAGCTGAAGAGGGTGTGCTGAAGTGGTTTGGACATATGGAGAGAACAAATAAGGAAAGGTTGACAGGATATATGCGTGAGAAGTGGAGGGAGGGGACAAGGAAAATGGGGAATTGAGATTGGAGATAGAAGGATGGAGTGAAAGATTTTGAGCGAGCAGGGTCTGAATATAGAGGAGAGTGAAAGGCAGACAAGGAATAGAGTGAACTGGAACAGTGTAGTATAGTGGAGTCAACTTGCTGTCAGTGGTCTGAGCCAAGGCATGTGATGTGTCCAGGGTAAACCGTGGAAAGGTCTGTAGGATAGGAAGCTTTAGTTTTAATGTATTACTGAAGTCAAGTAGAGAATGGATGTGAGCGAATGTAGCCTTCATCTGTTTCCTGGCACAACCTTGCTGACATGGGAGACAGCAATCAAGTGTAATGATGCTGTTTCCTGTGGGGCCGTGGTAGCGCCAGGAATGGACGAAGGTATGCAGGTATGAATATGTACATGAGTATATATGTATATGTCTGTGCATGTGTTTGTATATATGTATATGTGCGAGTATGGGTGTTTATTTATATATGTGTATGTATGTGAGTGGTTGGGGCATTCTTTGTCTGTTTCCTGGCACTACCTCACAAATGTGGGAAACAGCAATAAAGTCTAATAAATGAATATATATATTTTTCAAGTAGCTCTCTCATATTTACAAGGGATCTGTTCACTTGAGAATGGAGTACTGCACACATAATTGTGATAGCTCTTCCTCCACCTTTTTATTAGCCAGAGTGGAATCAAAAACATTTCATCTTGTTAATTCTTGAGGCGTCACTTCTTTCCAACCATCCATCTATGTCCACTATGATGTTGCTGCCCTCTCCCTATTCTGCAGGTATTGTTTTGGCTACCTTTCTCTTGAGCTTCTGCATGAGTCCCTGCCACCAAGGCTTGGACCTGTGACTTGCATCTGGTTTTGGTTTCCCATTATTTGCGTGTGGAGACTAGCTCCACGAGGATTAACTGTAATAATGCCTCCTCCTTCCCTTGATCAGCAAAGCAGTGAAACTCTGTTCTTTCTATTGTCTTTCACTCTTTCTATAAGTTTTCTATGAATATAAATTAAATGGCAATGATTGGGTGTGTTTTGATCTTACTGTGTCAGTTGCTAAAAGGAAAAGAAAATAAGATGATCAAGGAAGCTGTCCCACTCTCAATTTCAAAACAATAATTAGTTTTTAATTAGAGATTATTTTAATCCAAGTTTTCTAAGTACAAACTAGTACTTGATATCAAACTAGTCATTTGTAATATAAGATTTTGGCAAGAAGTAAGATCAACTTCAAACTCATTAAATCTTTATTTCAAAATAACGTACTTACAATTTCTGTCAAAGCATTACTGACCCATTTTACTCTCAGG
Source organism: Panulirus ornatus (assembly GCF_036320965.1). Lineage (NCBI taxonomy): Eukaryota > Metazoa > Arthropoda > Malacostraca > Decapoda > Palinuridae > Panulirus > Panulirus ornatus. Next base: position 5,357,077 of record NC_092234.1, read on the forward strand.
ATCTCAAACAGTATATAAACTTTTTAAATTTTTTGAGTACCTGCATTTGCCTTTTTTGCTTAGTGACGTATCATTAGGAACACACAAAGTGGCCTAATTTGCACACATCTAATGTCTAGCTGTCTTTAATAATGTACCAAAACCACAGCCAAGTCTCAGAAACTATATAATTCATTGTGACTTGCCTTATAATGCCCATGTTCAGCCCCTTGACAGTAATTCTACACTATACATCACCTTCTTCCAAATCATTCAGTCTTATACATGCCTCTTGCCCTCCAGAGTATTCAGGCGCTAAAGTCGCAAAGCTTCCTTCATTCTACCCTTTCATCTCCTCAATCGGCATATTACTTAAGATAGTAGCAGAACGAAATATGAGGAAAATAGGAAGGTGGATCAAAGAATTTGTAACAGACATAAAATTCATAAGTAACAACAAATGAAACCATGTCTGATGAAGATATTCGATTAGGATATTACAAGGAATGTTGTTAGCCTCAGATCTCTCTTATATTGAGACCAACAGGAAAAAAAAATAAGTAATGTGCTTTGCTGATGATGGTCATCAAAAAATAATGTCAAAAAAGAATTTAATGTAATATACTGATGGGCAGAAATGAATATTATGTATTTACGCAAAACTATATTTTGACAAATTTGCCATTGAAAAATTTACATTTGTGACACCATATGAAGCCCAAGTAATGTGACAAACTGAAAAAAGCATCAGTGATCAAGGACTCATCATAAATCAGAAACTAGAATTCAAAGAACATTTTGAAAATAAAGCTTTTGATTAAAATGTTTAATGTATATACAAAAGAAAGCTTTTGATTAAAATGTTTAATGTATATACAAAAGGCTAAATTGAATAATGATGTGTCATGTGGTAATGAACCAGTCAAACTGAAATAATCAATTTAGAATTCAGTGACATTTAATGAACATTGTCAACATGGATCATTTGAAATACATGAGAGGTTGAAAGAACTCAAGCTTAACATCCTTGAGAGAAGAGAATCAAACATGATAATTATACAAGACAGCAAATTTAAGGGATAAAGGAGAATATTCTGTACATACAAGCCTCTCATCATTCTTAAAGGAAAGAAGCTGGGTTATTAAGTCTGCAAGAATGTGATGGATTATAAAAAAAATATATATATATATATATATATATATATATATATATATATTTTTTTTTCATACTATTTGCTATTTCCCGCGTTCACGAGGTAGCGTTCAGAACAGAGCCTTTGAGGGAAATCCTCACTTGGCCCCCTTCTCTGTTCCTTCTTTTGGAAAATTCAAAACGAGAGGGGAGGATTTCCAGCCCCCCGCTCCCATATATATATATATATATATATATTATCTTGTGGAGGCTAAGGTGAAGATTAGTATGGGTTTTCAGAAAAGAAGAGTGAATGTTGGGGTGAAGAAGGTGGTGAGAGTAAGTGAGCTTGGGAAGGAGACCTGTGTGAAGAAGTATCAGGAGAGACTGTGTACAGAATGGAAAAAGGTGAGAACAATGGAAGTAAGGGGAGTGGGGGAGGAATGGGATGTATTTAGGGAATCAGTGATGGATTGCGCAAAAGATGCTTGTGGCATGAGAAGAGTGGGAGGTGGGCTGTTTAGAAAGGGTAGTGAGTGGTGGGATGAAGAAGTAAGAGTATTAGTGAAAGAGAAGAGAGAGGCATTTGGACGATTTTTGCAGGGAAAAAATGCAATTGAGTGGGAAAAGTATAAAAGAAAGAGACAGGAGGTCAAGAGAGAGGTGCAAGAGGTGAAAAAAAGGGCAAATGAGAGTTGGGGTGAGAGACTATCAGTAAATTTTAGGGAGAATAAAAAGATGTTCTGGAAGGAGGTAAATAGGGTGCGTAAGACAAGGGAGCAAATGGGAACTTCAGTGAAGGGCGTAAATGGGGAGGTGATAACAAGTAGTGGTGATGTGAGAAGGAGATGGAATGAGTATTTTGAAGGTTTGTTGAATGTGTCTGATGACAGAGTGGCAGATATAGGGTGTTTGGGTCGAGGTGGTGTGCAAAGTGAGAGGGTTAGGGAAAATGATTTGGTAAACAGAGAAGAGGTAGTAAAAGCTTTGCGGAAGATGAAAGCCGGCAAGGCAGCAGGTTTGGATGGTATTGCAGTGGAATTTATTAAAAAAGGGGGTGACTGTATTGTTGACTGGTTGGTAAGGTTATTTAATGTATGTATGACTCATGGTGAGGTGCCTGAGGATTGGCGGAATGCGTGCATAGTGCCATTGTACAAAGGCAAAGGGGATAAGAGTGAGTGCTCAAATTACAGAGGTATAAGTTTGTTGAGTATTCCTGGTAAATTATATGGGAGGGTATTGATTGAGAGGGTGAAGGCATGTACAGAGCATCAGATTGGGGAAGAGCAGTGTGGTTTCAGAAGTGGTAGAGGATGTGTGGATCAGGTGTTTGCTTTCAAGAATGTATGTGAGAAATACTTAGAAAAGCAAATGGATTTGTATGTAGCATTTATGGATCTGGAGAAGGCATATGATAGAGTTGATAGAGATGCTCTGTGGAAGGTATTAAGAATATATGGTGTGGGAGGCAAGTTGTTAGAAGCAGTGAAAAGTTTATATCGAGGATGTAAGGCATGTGTACGTGTAGGAAGAGAGGAAAGTGATTGGTTCTCAGTGAATGTAGGTTTGCGGCAGGGGTGTGTGATGTCTCCATGGTTGTTTAATTTGTTTATGGATGGGGTTGTTAGGGAGGTAAATGCAAGAGTCTTGGAAAGAGGGGCAAGTATGAAGTCTGTTGGGGATGAGAGAGCTTGGGAAGTGAGTCAGTTGTTGTTCGCTGATGATACAGCGCTGGTGGCGGATTCATGTGAGAAACTGCAGAAGCTGGTGACGGAGTTTGGTAAAGTGTGTGGAAGAAGAAAGTTAAGAGTAAATGTGAATAAGAGCAAGGTTATTAGGTACAGTAGGGTTGAGGGTCAAGTCAATTGGGAGGTGAGTTTGAATGGAGAAAAACTGGAGGAAGTGAAGTGTTTTAGATATCTGGGAGTGGATCTGTCAGCGGATGGAACCATGGAAGCGGAAGTGGATCATAGGGTGGGGGAGGGGGCGAAAATTTTGGGAGCCTTGAAAAATGTGTGGAAGTCGAGAACATTATCCCGGAAAGCAAAAATGGGTATGTTTGAAGGAATAGTAGTTCCAACAATGTTGTATGGTTGCGAGGCGTGGGCTATGGATAGAGTTGTGCGCAGGAGGATGGATGTGCTGGAAATGAGATGTTTGAGGACAATGTGTGGTGTGAGGTGGTTTGATCGAGTAAGTAACGTAAGGGTAAGAGAGATGTGTGGAAATAAAAAGAGCGTGGTTGAGAGAGCAGAAGAGGGTGTTTTGAAATGGTTTGGGCACATGGAGAGAATGAGTGAGGAAAGATTGACCAAGAGGATATATGTGTCGGAGGTGGAGGGAACGAGGAGAAGAGGGAGACCAAATTGGAGGTGGAAAGATGGAGTGAAAAGGATTTTGTGTGATCGGGGCCTGAACATGCAGGAGGGTGAAAGGAGGGCAAGGAATAGAGTGAATTGGAGCGATGTGGTATACAGGGGTTGACGTGCTGTCAGTGGATTGAATCAAGGCATGTGAAGCGTCCGGGGTAAACCATGGAAAGCTGTGTAGGTATGTATATTTGCGTGTGTATGTACATGTGTATGGGGAGGGTTGGGCCATTTCTTTCGTCTGTTTCCTTGCGCTACCTCGCAAACGCGGGAGACAGCGACAAAGTATAAAAAGAAAAAAAATATATATATATATATATATATATATATATATGAGAGGTCTGCTAGAAAGATTATAGAGTGTACTACTAAGAAAAATTAGAAACATGCTTGGAACAGCTACAGGAACATTAAAGAAAATTTATGTGGTTGAAGACGGTTACATATTAACTTAGGATAGATATTAGGAATGTGCAAGGTGATTGAAACTTATTACCTAAAGTTAGATATGCAGTGATGATTATGTTTGCCCTGCCTTGTGGCAAAATACTCGTAGATAGGTACTCCTCTTGTCAGTCACAAAGAGCCATGATTATACTAAGGCTTTTTTTTATTCATCATTCTGTATGACTGAACCACAACTAACATACCTAACAAAAATTAAAGTACTGTTTCACCTTGTTACAGTTTAGCCTGTCTGAGCCCATGATTCACAGCATTCCACTGCCATTACAAGCCATATAGCTCAAGACACGACCACCTTCCTGCATTTCACAGTGCCTCAGATGCTTGCTCCAATCATCACATTTAATATAACATTTTTTGCTAGACTGGAGGAAAATGACTTGGGTGACACCAAAGTAACAGTGATCTGGGGTCTTTTAGATAAGAAGGAAACTCCATATGTTAATGATGAGAATATGCATAATGCAATAATTTAAGAATAAGCTTATAACATTACTGGTTTTGATAGTCTAGCACATCAAAATTGATTTCAGCAAGTTATTACTGTACTATTTTGGTCATTAAGGTTTTCTGGTTCAATTTTAAGACCTTTTGATTATTCTTTTGTTGAAATTTGAAGAGTTCAAATGAGAAATGTGTGTGAAAACTTTTACAGTTTAAGTACTACAGTCTTATACAGTGGTACAAGTGAAGTGATGTATTATAATAATTTACATTGCCAGAGTATGAACATTTCTTAATTGTAATCATTAAAAACTGTCTGGAATTATGTTTCCAAATAATTTTTTTTCTTAATTTGCAGGACTTCTTGGACAATTACATCTTCTTGGCAGTGGGTCGTGTCGGATCAACATCAGAAAATATAACGCAGAAAATTGTATGGGTTGCAGAGGATGATAAACGCTCCTTCCTCTTGGACATCCTGAATGCTGCTGGCCTTGACCGATTAAATGAAGCCACCAAGGGTAAGTTATACATGATAGGTAGAGAATGGATGTTTTAAAGGCTGTTGTCCATCTGTTTTTCATGCCACCTTGCAAAGGTTGCAAAGTTAAAGAAGCAAATGAATGTAAGAAGAATTGTTATAATTGGATGAGATATGACATGTGGTATATGGTTGCATTTCATACTGTCATTGGGTTGAAGCAAGCATGTGAAGCAGTCAGTGTAAAACTTGAAGTAGTCTATGGGTCTTTTCTTTGAATAATAGCTGCTGGTTTCAGTAAATTTCATATGATGTAGAAAGTAGCTGTATCAAATGAGGATGTTGTTTATGTGTCCCTGATGTTACCCCTCTCTAAGGTACAAAGGCTAAGAGTGAGGGTGACAGGGACTTGGGTAACAGTCCTTTGTTGGACTCCCCCCTTTTTACCACTGCTACAATCACTGTCATTTATGTCATGACTTTGCTTATCAGCAGACACATTTGATTATGTGTTCTTCCAAATCACTGAGCCCGTCCAAAAGTCTGTTTACTTTGGGTTCACAGTGCATATGACCTTAGAGATTGATAAGCATGCATCAGTATTGATAATTGTGTGGGTACTGATGACAGCAGAATGTATTTACTGCACCTGCATGGTGATGGAAGAGACCTTTGTAGTCTACTAATGTTATCATATCAGCTGGATATGCAGACAGAGTTAGGAAAAGTTGAGGCTTAAATGAGTTTGGTGCTGTTCTCATAAAAAAAAAAATCTCAATGTTGTCCATTGTTTAAGGATTAAAGAACTGATTGGGAATGATGATGTGCAAGACATGGTTACTGGTACAACAGGTTTAGAGTAAATGGGAGAGAACACATTAAAAGATGAAGGAGAGGAATAAACCACCAAGATAATGTTAATGGTTATGTAGGTAGCGTATTGAGTGAGAAGGGGAAGAATGAGTGTGATCATGCTGTTCAGTGGATTTGGAGAATATGTATGGAAGCAAGGAAAAAGTGACAGTAACCTCATTACCCTTTTTTCCAGAATCCTTAACCTTAGTGTTTGTGGAGACTAAGAAAGGAGCAGATGCTCTTGAGGAATTCTTGTATCGCCATGGCTACCCTGTGACTAGCATTCACGGGGATCGCAGTCAGCGTGAGCGTGAGGATGCTCTCCGTGTATTTCGCTCAGGCCAATGCCCCATCCTGGTGGCCACTGCAGTAAGTAAATGCCTTTTTGTTTTGATTTAAGCATCATATACATATACCTTGTTGATGTAATATCAGCAGGTTATAAACTTAAAACTAAAATACCCTTCATCTTTTTTGCATCATGTTCAGTGATGTGTCTCCATTGATTTCTTGGAGCTTTTAATTAAAAATCTTGTTCATATGTTATCTCGTTTCTTGTAAGTGGAATCTTTTAAAAGTGTTTTTATCGCATCTTTTATTGAGAAAGAGGGTGACTGCTTTGTTGATTAATTGGCTGGTATTTTCAGTGTGTGTATGGCTCAAGGTGAAGTACCTGATGATTTAAGGGGAATCTTTTAAGATTGTTTTTATTGCTTCTTTTTATTGGGAAAGAGGGTGACTTTTGTTGATTAATTAGCTGTGATTTTTAGTGTGTTTATGGCTCAAGGTGAGGTGCCTGAAGATTATCAGAATGCTTGTATAGTTATCTATCTGTATTTTTTTTTTTTTTTTATGCCCACTCCCTTTGAGAACTCTCTTAAGGGGGTGGCCATAGTAAAAGAGTCAAAATAACTGTTGAATTTCAGTGCTGCTTAGCTTTTAGTACCTCATCCTTAACAGGCCTGTGACAGATGGCAATTTTCACAGTGTTTTCAGATTCTACCTATTGTGTCTTAATATTCCAAACTTCTACATCTAATTACCTAATGCTCCCTGCCTACTACTTCCAGCTATTGCTCCTATCATTACACCAAGAGGCATGACTAGGGCTAGCGCAAAGCACTTACCGCAGGAAAATCTAGAGTTTCAAAGAATGAGTTGTTTGACTTTAGTGTTGTCATGTGTTATTTGTGACAAGGAGAGATTGTATATTCGTTGACAAATTGCCAGCAGTCCATGTGTAGGTGAGGCATTAAGAAAAGACAGATAACTGGGTCAAAGGAGTGCAA
>NC_092234.1:5366593-5511593 GCF_036320965.1 Panulirus ornatus
AGTGTGGTTGAGAGAGCAGAAGAGGGTGTTTTGAAATGGTTTGGTCACATGGAGAGAATGAGTGAGGAGAGATTGACAAAGAGGATATATGTGTCAGATGTGAAGGGAACGAGAAGTGGGAGACCAAATTGGAGGTAGAAGAATGGAGTGAAAAAGATTTTGAGTGATCGGGGCCTGAACATGGAGGAGGGTGAAAGGCAGCAAGGAAGAGTGAATTGGAACGATGTGGTATACCGGGGTCGACGTGCTGTTAATGGATTGAACCAGGGCATGTGAAGTGTCTGGGGTAAACCATGGGAAGTTTTGTGGTACCTGGATGTGGAAAGGGGGCTGTGGTTTCAGTGCATTACACATGACAGCTAGAGACTGAGTGTGAACGAATGTGGCCTTTGTTGTCTTTTCCTAGCACTACCTCTCGCGCACGCAGGGGGAGGGGGTGCCATTTCATGTGTGGCAGGGTGGCGATGGGAATGGATGAAGGCAGTAGGTATGAATATGTACATGTGTATATATGTATATGTCTGTGTGTGTATATATATGCATACGTTGAAATGTATAGGTATGTATATGTGTGTGTTGGTGTTTATGTATATACATGTGTATGTGGGTATACTTGAAACACTTTAGTAAGAGGGTCAGAGAATTTTCAGCTCGTATTTAGTGTGACATCTTGTAATAATGTATATGTATATATTTCAGCTCCACCACACTTCAACCATTATGCAGGGTATGGAGGGTTCAGCGGAAGCAGCAGCGGCTACAACAGCTACAATGCTTCTGGTGCCTCAGGAACAGACTGGTGGGGAAACTGAACACCAGTAGTGAAGACTCCGGCACCATGCCACCTTGTGCAACACCTGTTATGTCTGGGACTGTACCATTAGTAGAAGTGCAGTGTTTGCTTTTTCTTTAGTTTAGAAGGGTGGTGTAAGCCCTCACTAGTATATAAGGCCACTTCTTCCATGGCAAGAAGTGTTTGTTGATTAGCAGTTTCCCCTGTACTGACACGTGTGAGTGATCAGTCTTAAACTGGAGCGATGCTTGAAAAAGGATATCAATATTCACTAAAAACTGTTCCCAGAATTATGTAATGCTTCGTACTTGTACCCAGCAACAAGTGACCACAAAGTGGCATAAAAAAAAAGTTGAAGCAGCAGTCAAACTTTTTTAAGTGTTAACAATATTCAAACCCTGCTGTCTGTCTGATGATGGTGATTTGAGTCACACATTCTGATGCAGGGTCCTCTTTTAGACTTGAAATTTTCTTGTGTCACAATTTTGGAACTTTTCTCTGAATATGTTGACCTTAGACTGAAGGCTAAGTTGTCTTGATGTTTACTGCCCGAAAGTCTGCATCACAAACAGATATTGACGTTATATAGAGAGGAAACTTGGACTTTTCTTATGCTTTTTTTGTGTGATTATAAGCAGTGAAGAGGAGGGAGTAAATAGTAATAATGCAGCCCCATCTCTCAACCTTTAGCGTGAATCTAAGAACCATGTTCCACTGTGTAGCACTGAAGATGTAGACCCTTTTCTGATTGTGAAATACAAATATGATGCAGAAACTGAGGTCAGTTGTGAAACTGTATTTTATCCCTATAATGCCCCTAATGTCAAGGTTGGGCTGCTGTTAACTTTTGTGTCTAATAATGTATTGTAGCGGTGGTGTTGTCGGGCAAGGTAAAGTGAACACAAGCCTCGGCAAAATTTATGGCAGAGGAACACCTATGTAGTATGTTAACATCACTGGACCGCCCAGGCAACAGCAGCGTGCACTGTTGCGTTCATTAAGGTATAATTATAGACTTCTGTAGCATGGCTTTTGGGAAGTTTAATTGATCATTTGATATTTTGCCGTCCCTTTTGATTGTAGTGTTGAACGAGCCTCTGGAGCAGCTGTGGTTGCAATTATGAAAAATTTACTTCTTGTTGCTCAGAAGGAACCTTAAAACTATAACTTGTCTGGATTATATTTGGACTAGGTCCAAGTGAGTTTATGTTTTTAAAGCACTTCCAAGGATTGAATCTTGAAGAGGCTCTATATGGAGATGTGTCTTTGTCTCTCCTCCTGGATTTTGAAGACCCACCAGAATATATATTTTTTATTTATTAATTTTTTTCTTTTTTACTTCAGTTCGGTTGGACTTGGGTGCTGGTTACAGCATCCTCTACACAGTAGCGGCCGGAGCCGCGACACGTGGCCGCAGCATCACTCAAGCCTGGTCTCCTGAAGGCAGTGGCTAGCATGTTGCAGTAATGATCCATCCCTGAGTCATACAAATAACCTGATTAATCTCAGGACTTAGGCCTACCCAGTGTTCGACAAATGTGTTCCTGTCTAGTAATGTCACAGACTGGGCAGGGAGACATTGCTAATGAGCAACAGTGATGCATTGATGCATCTCAAAGTAGAATTGCTGTGGCACACTGCAGCCTTCTTAGATATTAAGTCAAAGTAACTGTAAATTATGAGAAGGCCATGTGTGCCTGGACTCACTTTGGCGAACACTGCCATTATTACTGTGATATTGTTTGATGCCCGTGATGAGGCGGGATGTAGGGTGCGGGGCCAGGTTTGGGTTGTGGCAGAGAACGCCCCCGGCAGAGGGCTGCCAGCTCTTCCCTGGTATGTGCTAGCAGGGTTGCAGCAAGTTCTGATGATAGTGAGACAGAGGTACAGCCCACATTCCACTTTTTATCATGATCCTCCACAAAATGTTTATATAGTTATACTTGTAATCTCAGTCATAGTCTGAGTATTGCCAAAGATTGTTAGTTTGTATGTTCATGTACAAATATTGTCCTTATTTAGTGATCCATATTTGTTATTGTAGATGCTGACATAAGCAGTCCTGCTTATGCTCACCTCAGACTAACTCTAGTCGGTGATGGCGCGCTGTTCCTCATAGTAAACAGGCAGGAGTGTGTGTTTTTCAAGAATTTGGCTCCTGGTTCCCAGTGAACAAATCTGATTGCCCATAGATCTGAATATTTGGGCATTTCTCATGTTGATATCTCATCAGCTCCTTGTAACTTGTTGGTGCTAGAATTTAATATTATCCAGGAGCTTTGATCAGGTACAAAGTTTGTAGCACAATGATTTGTCATGGAGAGACTCTGTGTTCAAAAGTAATCTGGTGTTTTAATATAAGCACTGCTCCTGCAGTGGGATGCTGTATTGTTAGCTAGGATAATTAAACAATAAAATTGTGCAAAATTTACATTTCTGTGGTACAATAATTTATAGTTAATGTACAGAATGTGCATTTTATGTAATGGCTTGTGTGGAATTCTAGCCAAACAAAGAATATAGGAGTTTTCAGAATATATAATTTAGAATCAATGTACCAACAGTACTTGGTGCCTGGAGCATCAGGAATACTTTATAATCAGCCAAGTGACACTTAAAGCATGTGGAGATAAACCAGCAACCCATGTAGGGGTTGCAGGGATGCCACTTACCACTGCTGCCAGACTCCACCAAAACCAGGTGCAACCTAGAGGAGGCATAGTAACAGGTATGTCAGTGACCTGTAATACCTTTAGAATACCTTGTTGTGGTTGGGTTGTGAGCAGTGGTTAGAGGCCTCAGGGATCAACTTTCCACCAAGGAAGAGCAATGTCATTTTCCGGGCCCTGCGAGAGCTTCGCATTAGCTCTTCCGGGAGGTCAGGAAGGGGTCCTCAACATTTCCCATGGAAAGAAAGTGTACCTAATATTGGGGAAATATACGGGGGGGTCTCTGCGCCAAATATTGTGTAGATAAAATGTACTGTCTTTTTATACAAGATTGCAAGCTATTTTTATTTCTCTCATTTCTAGAGATTTAAGGAGAGATCTCACATTGATAGGGATGGCAAATTGAAAGTCTACTACTGTTATATTCACTCTGGCATTTAGAACGTTTATGAACTACATTATGTACTCAAGCTTTCTTAAAGTCTAATAAAAATAGTAAAATATTTAATTCCCACTTATGTTATTACCTCAGTGCTAAAGTTCACAGTATATTACAAATGTTTGATAAAGCATGACTGCTTGAAATGGTAAATTTACCATATCAAAATGAACATTATGGGCAAGGTAAAGTCTACACAGGGACAATACTTGAAAAAAGAATTAGGGAATTAGATGCTAACGGATATCCTGTATTATTATATTCTAGTAATTTGAGTAAAGATTAAACTGTCATTTCTGTAAATGATTTTTGACTTGCCAGGTTATATACAGCATTCAAACAACTTTGGTAAAGACAATGCAAAAATTAGGACAACAAATACCCAAAAATGGGTATGTTTGAAGGAATAGTGGTTCCAACAATGTTGTATGGTTGCGAGGCGTGGGCTATGGATAGAGTTGTGCGCAGGAGGATGGATGTGCTGGAAATGAGATGTTTGAGGACAATGTGTGGTGTGAGGTGGTTTGATCGAGTGAGTAACGTAAGGGTAAGAGAGATGTGTGGAAATAAAAAGAGCGTGGTTGAGAGAGCAGAAGAGGGTGTTTTGAAGTGGTTTGGGCACATGGAGAGAATGAGTGAGGAAAGATTGACCAAGAGGATATATGTGTCGGAGGTGGAGGGAACGAGGAGAAGAGGGAGACCAAATTGGAGGTGGAAAGATGGAGTGAAAAAGATTTTGTGTGATCGGGGCCTGAACATGCAGGAGGGTGAAAGGAGGGCAAGGAATAGAGTGAATTGGAGCGATGTGGTATACCGGGGTTGACGTGCTGTCAGTGGATTGAATCAAGGCATGTGAAGCGTCTGGGGTAAACCATGGAAAGCTGTGTAGGTATGTATATTTGCGTGTGTGGACGTATGTATATACATGTGTATGGGGGGGGGGGGTTGGGCCATTTCTTTCGTCTGTTTCCTTGCGCTACCTCGCAAACGCGGGAGACAGCGACAAAGTATAATAAAAAAAAAAATAAAAATTGTCTGGTCATATGTCAAATGCATTTGGATCAGAGACAACACAGTAATCCTTAGAAGCAATATCCCCTCAAAACCTATCCCAAACCCTACCCAACTCAGCCCTCACTGTAAAGCAATCTGATAACCAATCTGATTTCAAAACAAACACATTACCCCAAGTCACACTAATTGTTCTTTTCCTCCACTCTTAGCGACCCTTAAACACAGCAGGACTTGTAACAGTGTCCATTGCATGTGTAATTAGAATTATTTTCCTCTTAAGGAAGTGATAGATTGGCATGTGGAAGTAATAGAAAATACATGTACTTGGAAAGAATCATAAATACCTCTGCCTTGGCCTGGTTTAGCGATAGGCACAGGGGGATGTGGCTGACACCGACAGTCTTTCCACCTAAACCTGACACTTGCTCCCACCTGGAACTCCCTTAAGCAAGTGCCCACAGCAATAGCCTCCATAACTAGTGAACTTTCGTGCCACTTCTAAGCTTTTATTGCCTCACTCTTAACAGGCTGCTGACAGGAGGCAACTCTTGTGTTTGCAGAGGCTCCTACCTAATATTCCTTCTAACTACTACTACCCAATGCTTCTATATACAATTATTTATTTATTAATTTTACTTTTGTCACTGTCTCCCGCGTTAGCGAGGTAGCGCAAGGAAACAGACAAAAGAATGGCCCAACCCACCCACATACACATATATATATATACACGTCCACACAAGCAAATATACATACCTATACATCTCAACGTGTACATATATATACACACAGACATATACTTATAATACACGTACATAATTCATACTGTCTGTCTTTATTCATTCCCATCGCCACCCCAGCACACAGGACAACCCCCTCCCCCTACATGTGTGCGAGGTAGTGCCAGGAAAAGACAAAAAAAGACCACATTCATTCACAGTCTCTAGCTGTCATGTAATAATCCACTGAAACCACAACTCCCTTTCCACATCCAGGCCCCACAGAACTTTCCATGGTTTACACCAGACGTTTCACATGCCCTGGTTCAATCCATTGACAGCACGTCGACCCCGGTATACCACATTGTTCCAATTCACTCTATTCCTTGCACGCCTTTCACCCTCCTGCATGTTCAGGCCCCGATCACAAAATCTTTTTCACTCCATCTTTCCACCTCCAATTGGGTCTCCCACTTCTCCTCGTTCCCTCCACCTCTGACATATATATCCTCTCCTCTTGGTCAATCTTTCCTAACTCATTCTCTCCATGTGACCAAACCAATTCAAAACACCCTCTTCTGCTCTCTCAACCACACTCTTTTTATTACCATACATCTCTCTTACCCTATTATTACTTACTCGATCAAACCATCTCACACCACATATTGTCCTCAAACATCTCATTTCCAGCACATCCATCCTCCTCCACACAACTCTATCTATAGCCCAAGCCTCGCAACCATATAACATTGTTGGAATCACTATTTCTTCAAACATACCCATTTTTGCTTTCCGAGATAATGTTCTCAACTACCACAAATTCTTCAACTCTCCCAGAACTTTCGCCCCCTCCCCCTATGATTCACTTCCGCTTCCATGGTTCCATCCGCTGCCAAATCCACTCCCAGATATCTAAAACGCTTCACTTCCTCCAGTTTTTCTCCATTCAAACTTACCTCCCAATTGACTTGTCCCTCAATCCTGCTGTACCTAATAACCTTGCTCTTATTCACATTTACTCTCAGCTTTCTTCTTTCACACACTTTACCAAACTCAGTCACCTGCTTCTGCAGTTTCTCACATGAATCAGCCACCAGCGCTGTGTCATCAGCAAACAACAACTGACTCACTTCCCCCAAGCTTTCTCATCCACAACAGACTGCATACTTGCCCCTCTTTCCAAAACTCTTGCATTCACCTCCCTAACAACCCCATCCATAAACAAATCAAACAACCATGGAGACATCACACACCACTGCCTAAAAACCAACATTCACTGAGAACCAATCACTTTCCTCTTTTCCTACGCATACACATGCCTTACATCCTTGATAAAAACTTTTCACTGCTTCTAGCAACTTGCCTCCCACACCATATACTCTTAATACCTTCCACAGAGCATCTCTATCAACTATACCATATGCCTTCTCCAGATCCATAAATGCTACATACAAATCCATTTGTTTTTCTATTTCTCACATACATTTTTCGAAGCAAACACCTGATCCACACATCCTCTACCACTTCTGAAACCACACTGCTCTTCCCCAATCTGATGCTCTGTACATGCCTTCACCCTCTCAATCAATACCCTCCCATATAATTTCCCAGGAATACTCAACAAACTTATACCTCTGTAATTTGAGCACTCACTTTTATCTAACTATATGTTCCTATTTAATATCTAATGCTCCTACCATTTTGCCAAAAGGCAGGGCTAGCACACAGCGCTCACTACAGTAAAAGATGAGTTACGAACATTGAGCTGTGTGAGTTAGGGGTTTTCAACTGTTATGTATGAGATTGTTTTTGGACAGAATACCAATGGTCCACATGTGAATGAGGCAGAAAGAAATGACAGCTATCTGGGTCAGAAGAATGTAACCTGACAACCACTGACTGAAGTGCTGGCTTACTGGGCAGCCATCACAGACAGTTCCCGGTAAGATTGGAGCACTTGGAAGTGGTATTTCTTTCTTGAGCTTCATTCCAAAGTCTACGCAGACCCTCATTTCATCATAAACAGCTTTGGTGGAGAAAAACGAATTATTTTGTTTTTACACTGCTTGCACAATAACCTAGCATTTTTTTTTTTTTTTTTATTCTAGCTCTTTACTATCATTTTATCAAAGTTCACCACCCATGATTACATGCAGTTCTTCACGTGATAAATATTTAAGATCCAGTCACTGACTATATCTATGATATCACTTCAAAGCTGTGTAGGTATGTATATTTGCGTGTGTGGACGTATGTATATACATGTGTATGGGGGTGGGTTGGGCCATTTCTTTCGTCTGTTTCCTTGCGCTACCTCGCAAACGCGGGAGACAGCGACAAAGCAAAAAAAAAAAAAAAAAAAAAAAAAAAAAAAATCACTTCAATGGAGCCACCATAAATGGCTACAGAGAGCTCATGGGTGGCTGGTTGTGCGAATAATAATGCAGTGCTCCGAAGTGGTGTCATGTGACACCCTACTTCAAGAAAATGTTACGGCCTTATTTAATGGAATGTATGTAGGCTGTTTATTAAATGTTTTTGTACATCGGTAACAAATATACGGCAGTTGACAATAACATTCTCATTGTGTGATGCACGAAACTTTAAATTCGTTAGAGGTTTTAAATACTGCCAACAACGGTGTTGAAAGCAACATCGAAAGACCAATGTAATCATATTCAGAATCTAAATCCTATTGCACGTGCGCACTTTGTTCCAGTTACCATGGAGACGGCGACGCTAATGATCAGTTTGGCGGTTTTCTAGGTTGCCGCGAAATTTCTCCAAGCGCCGGGATTTGGCTCTAAATTTTACTCCATAAGTTATGAATAGTAGCCAAATTCCTGATACGTAAGACATTTTTTTTTTCATTAATTTGTAAGCGTACGCTGTCTCATACTGATTCAAGCCAACTTACATGATTGGTAACTTGTAACACAGCCCTTGTGTCGGTCAGCCAGTCGGAGACAGCCTCGGAGTTAGTGCGGTCGGAGCCCGGGCGTTGGACGGTCTCAAGCAGTTCCTCCAAGAGTCGTCTGTAATATATGGGTAGCGTTAGGAAATGTAAGTTATGAAAGAACGAGTGTAAACTAAGCATCTGTGCCAAGTGATGACCACAGATGATGCAGATGTCCTAGCCTCCCTCGCCGCAACAGCTGGTCACGAGGCAACCAACAGGGGCTATCAATATACAAGACTCGCCAAACTGCACAATGTACACCAACGGTAAATAGTTAATAATTTACAGTTTCCACCATCCTTATTCACAGTACTGATCGGTCAATGTAAAGCTATTGTCATCCTTTATATATATATATATATATATATATATCGCCGTGAGCAGTTATCTCTGGCGAGGCTGTATCATTGTGAGTACTGTCTGTCAAAGAACTCTCACTCCAAAGGAGTCCACATTTCCCTGCTACTGCAAGTAGCGCAGACACGGACTGCAGGAGCCTATGAAAGAGATCTTTAAAAAAGATATATATATATATATATATATATATATATATATATATATATATATATATATATATATATATACACACACACATTAGTTATCATTACTGATCAGTTTACAATAATGGTGACAGCCTAATTTCCTTTATTTTCTTCAGCCTCAAGTATCTTCACTGGTACAATAAGAATTAACTTATATAAAAGCATACTTCTGCGACATCTACTTTATTCAGTAAAGCTTTACAGACAAGTTAATGATACAAAATATATTTTCGACAATATGCATTCTGTAAATAGCTTTTTCAACTGCTTTTATTAGACTTTTATCTCTAAACAGATAAAAGTCAACATGATGTTCTTAACCATAAGTTACACTACGGCTTTCATGTTTTAAACTTGTTTTGTCACGTTTGTTAGTTTCATTATTATATGTTAAAATATAAAATTCTTTTCGTGTCTTTTGTGGTATCACCACGACCCCTTCATGAGAGGGGACAGCACTACACTCAGGAGCAGGGATAAGAGGGTCAGGATAAAATTCAAACTCCATATTGTAACCTTATGGGCTGTAAATCTAATGTATTAACATTTCAAATTCATACCCATCACTTCTAACTTTAGAAAACCAAATATAATTTGACTCAGAGTTAAGAACCAAGTAATTGTGAAATTTTCACTGAAATTCAAGTCCTGGCTTGATAATATTTCTACTGGTTGCTGTTTTTTTCTATAGTGAACAAATATTCAAAATGTTGTCTTGAAGAGTAAAATGATACAGGAAAAGATAGGATATGATAGGATAAGGGGAAATAAAGATGCTTGGGTAATGTCTGTACGTTAGTAATTAACACAGCGACTAACATCCTTTGCTATGTGACAGTAAACTGGGGAAATAGTAATCTAAGAGGGAAAGAGCTACCGACCAACACAAGACTAGAGATTTAAACATGTCTGAGCCCGTGTTGACTGTAAACATCCCTAACGACATATTAGTATCATCACATCTCGTGGAGGAAAGACGAGCCTAGCCAATATACAAAGAGCTTAGCGTGTGCTGAGCGGCTCCGTATAACACGCGACCGTTCTACTGTTAAAGGGATTTGATCCTCGCCGGAGCTTTCTTATTCCAAAAATTATGATATTTAGCAACTATGGTTTAATATGGAAAAGAGGGGCCAACGCCGATAGTAAAACTCGAAAGCATTTGCAACATGACGGACTTTTGAACTCATACGCCTAAGTTACCCAAATTTATCTTCAAAAATTCATTTTCAAGTCCAAAGTAGATTCTCGTCGTTAATGTGGAACACCCTCAGATTTCGAAGGTGATAAGCGTTACTTATATGCAAAAAAAAAAAAAAAAAAAAAAAAAAAAAAAAAAAAAAAAAAGGGTTGAGAAAAGCAGCAAGTGAATAGTTGTGACCCGGCCAGAAAGTAAAAGCTCTGTCCCAAGCAGCAGTGAATGATTGTGATCTATCCAGCTGTGAATAGCAGTGTCCCTTGTAGCAATGAATGGCTGTGCTCCAGCCAGAAGTGAATGGCTATCTTACGCAACACCGAAGCTTTTGAGTGAGACATCAATGGCCAAGTCCACAGACACGCAGCTGTGTGTGGGAGCCGTTTCTCTGGTCTCTCTCTCTCTCTCTCTCTCTCTCTCTCTCTCTCTCTCTCTCTCTCTCTCTCTCTCTCCATTTGGTTGATCAGCAAGGGACAGGAAGGGGGGTAGCCAAAAAAGGGTTAAAGAATTAATCAAGTAAATTAATCAGGACCTCAGTAAGGTTGAAAGGGTACCTAAATAAGGGTACAAGTACATAAAGGTAAGGGTGAGGGGTTATGTACGTAAACGTGAGGGGTAACAAAGTAAGGGCTAAGGGCACTTCAGTAATGGTGAGGGGTAGCGTACGTAAGTGACGATGCACAGGTACTGGTGATGGGGTACCCGTTAAAGGTGAGGGGTACCTCGTTAAGGGCGAGGGGTTACCTCTAGGTAAGGGTCAGGGGAAGCTTTGTATGGGTAAAGGGTACCTTGTATGGGCTAGGCGTACCTTGTTAACGGGGTAGGGGAAGGGGTTACCCATGCAAGGTATGGGGGTATCTAGGCAAGCATACGACGGGACCGAGGTACGAGTGTGCTGTGACCAAGTAATGCCTGCCCACTAGGGGTGGCCAGGTAATGGCTCTTCACTAGGGGTGGTCAAATAATGGCGCCTCACAAGGGGTGGCCAAGTAAGGGGCTCCCAACAAGGGGTAGCTAAGTAAGGGGCTCCCTACAAGGGGTGGCCAGCTAATTGCTCCCCACAAGGAGTGGCCAGGCAATGGCTCCCCACAAGGGGTGGCCAGGTAATGGCTCCCCATAGGGGGTGGCCAGGTAATGGCTTCCCACAAGGGGAGGCCAAGTAAGGGGCTCCTCACAAAGGGTGGCCAAGTAATGGCTCCCCACAAGGAGTGGCCAGGTCAGGCGCTGCCCACTAGGGGTGAGAAGGGTGGCCAAGTAATGGGAGGATAGCGTGAGGGGTGGCAGGTGGTGGGTCGCCCCCTCCCTCCTGCGTGTACAACACCCACGTTATTTCTGGATTAAGACACCAATTGCTGATCCTCCTCCTTTCTACAGTTTTTTTTTTTTTTTTTCGTTCCTTCCCAGCAGTGTACGTGTTCTTGTTCTTGTGTAGGGAACATACACGATATGTAATGACTACATGTGTGTGTGTGTGTGTGTGTGTGTGTGTGTGTGTGTGTGTGTGTGTGGTGTGTGTGTGTGTGTGTGTGTAATTATATATCTTTACAAAAACGATTTTTTTCTGCTTATGCATTACATTAAGTTCATATGTAATCTTACGATCTGCTTGTGAGCCGGACCTAAGAATCATTACATTATTACAAGATTTCGCTCCGGGTGGCTGCTGCCCAACACAAAATGAGTCATTTTTCTTTTTTCATCTTTTATGAGGGACGTGTTTAAAGATGGAGATGTCTGTATGTGTCGTACGTCGCTTCCTGTACCTCCTCCCGTCTCTCGTCTCGTGACCGTCTCTCCCAAACCTTCCAAAATATCATGGAGATTCCCTACCGTCTATCTGTCTGTCTCCCTCTCTGACCTATCACGAATACGAGGAGGAAGGAGGGGGGGGGGGGGGGGGTTGGTTCTTCTCCCCGTGAGTCAAGTGGTCAACTGTTTATACCCGTCTCGTCAACTAACGTCACTGCCATATTTCATGAATCTGACCTCACGACAAAACCGGGGTCACAATAGTACTCTCTCATCTTGGCTTCACTAACAAGGACGGTTGGGTATGTAACTGCTAATGACCTGACTTTACATAAAACCCCTCACGACTGCACCCCCCCCCCCCCCACCCCACAACAAACGGAGTCCCATGAAGTGCTTCTCCCCTGACCTACTTGCCAAAGACTCTACGGCCTTCCTTCCTTCACCCTGGGCTGGCCATTCTAAAACGGGAGACCACAAGTCATGCCACACGGCGGAGCCTCGGAATCACCTCGGCGGTTGGTGTGAGCACTACAGCCGCTCCCCTACCAGCCCTGATGAAGTATATAACGTATTTTTCAACTCGTTAAGACACGGGTATGTTAGAGGACGTCCCTCCTGTATATACGAACAGTCGTACACGTAATGGAAATGTCTGGCTCTTACGTCCCGAAGTTTACAGTGACCCCCCTTGAACACAAAGGTACGACCCTTAGGTATAGCTCTGACCCAGCCACCATACCCAAGGGTCGTAACGACGTGATCATGTCGTACCAACAAACTTTAGAATCGCACCGTCGCGCTCAAGGATCGTACGGTCGTGCTCAGGGTCGTACCGACGTGCTCCAGGGTCGTACTGACGTGTTCAAGAGTAGTATCGTCGTGCCCAAGGGTCGTAACGACGTGTTCGAGGGTCGTAACGACATGTTCTACAGCCGTAACGTCGTCCTCAAGCTCTTGAAGCTCCAACCTGAGTGCTAAAACTACTTCCTATAAATCCGAATACAAAAAAATAGCCTTTTCTTCAACCGCGTCCATGAATTCTAGGCAGCTTTCCAAATCTGCTGTACGATAGCTATCGACGTGTCCCCACCCCCCCCTCCCACCGCCCCAAGCCTCGTCGTCCATCGCACAATCCTGCTCATTATACTCCTAATTCAAGCTTACCAACATTTAAGACTTGCTTATTACCTTTATCTCCTGAATTACATTTTGTTATTACAGGGAATGACGTGCTTCGCGTGTTGTCCGCCAGTCCACCGTGGCAATACGCTGCATCATACGTGAACTGTGGTCGTGTTTTCCTCAGTACACGAACGCCAGCGGACCCAGTATGTCCGCCTCCCGCCCGCCGCCCCCAACTAGCGGAGCCACCAGTCTAAATGCACATCCCCCCCCCCCCCCCACCTTGCGAGGAAACCTAATCTCGTGAAATATAGTTTACATGTGAAGGTTGACAGATGACGGGTGCCGTACCCTAACCATAAACACTACCGTCTCAACATCCTCAAGGCCTTGCAACGTAGAACTGGCTGCCACTACAACTTTACATGTCACATCCTCCTTACAAAGAAAATGCATTAATACAAATAAGAAAATATCATAGAGGAGTTTTCTCTCACTAGGATCTCGTACTGCCACAGGAAGAAGTTAATCAGGCTGAAGTGGTATGACTGATTACCCCAGAACCTCCCTACCGTCCACTACTACTGCTCACACTTTGCGAAGGTTCCTCCACCCCTACATCAGGAGGTCTGGCCCGGGACACCACGCTACTCCTCTTGGTCGGGATCTCTCTCCTCACCCCATCATACAAGTCTACTCAGGCAAAATGACTTTTTTTTTTTTTTTTCCTGTAATCAGTCTGGCGCAACATATGATCCCACGTCACTTCCCGGATCTGAAAGATTCATTTTCCGTGTGTGTGTGTGTGTGTGTGTGTGTGTGTGTGTGTGTGTGTGTGTGTGAGGAATCTCTTTGCATGTCGAGGTGAGTTATTCTTCCTTGTGACAGTCGTGCACGCTGGCTCGCCCCTGCAGCTCAGCGGGTCTTCCAAATGACTGGATTAGACTTTTGTTGTCTGGATGCATAAAGGCCACCCACCTCAGTCTCCAGTCCTTAGCCCCTTGAGAACGACGGTGCAATCCCTGAGCACGAAGGTACGATCCGTGAGCACGACGGTACGATCACTGAGCACGACGGTACGATCACGAAGGTACGATTCCTGAGCACGACGTTGCGACTCTTGGGTATGATGGCGAGGCCTCTGACCTGGCTCTTAAGGACCAAGTCATTCATACCCCAAGGTTCAGAGGAGGTGAATCTTTTGAAAGTCCTCTCTCCTCGACTTCCTCGGATTAGCTCCGAATATCTAACGTTCTGCCGTGGGGTGAGGAGCATCCTCAAGCTCACACCTGAAGTAGTAGTAATAATACAACAGAAAACGCAGAACCTTCTTCCTCTTGCGAATCATACTCAGAGAACCCAACTATAACACAGCTTACTCCAACTTAGCTTTGCCCAGTTTTCGTGTGCAGTGAGGAACGAGACCCTATAGTGATGATGAATGAATGAAGATACAATGCGCTGTAGGTGCCAAGACAATACAATATCAGGGCCGCCAGTCAAGTGGTGAAGTCCTGAGCTCAAGAGCCTATTGGGTAATCCTCCCCAAAAACCCGTTACCTTAGCTAAGCCAACTAACAGAAGACCTGATGGTCTGTGACGAAGTTATCCAGTGAAGGACATTATTAAGATACTATATTCCTATAATGTTGCCAGGAAATTTGCTATGAAGGCCAACCACCAAGCGCAGAGAATATAATGACGTGGACATCACGCTGACGATCTTAAATCAGGAATTTTTCAACGCTTCTGACATGCTCACCATGTCTGGAATATTCTGTTTTCCGGGTCACCGATATTAGGACCATCAATGTATACCAAAAAAGTGACTAGAAAATGTGACAATTTCAACCGCCAGATTCTCCGTGAAAGTAATTTAGCCGCTAATCTGAAAAGAAAATTTGAAATCCGCGTACACTTTATGAATAACGAATACCATTTAAGTATTTGCCTAGAAGTGTTTAGAATGTACTGGTAGTCTTCGCTCTGATATCATATGTTGGTAATTTACTCTATTCCATGACTACTACTGAAGAACCTTTCCAAAGTGTGTTGCAACCCCCCACCACCCCCCTTCCTTTTAAATTATACCGTTATTTCTGGTCCAGTGTCTTGGTGTTATGGATAACTGTGTGTGTTTCTCTCACCCTAGACAAAGTGGGCAGGAAGATGCGCAACCTGCGAGGGTTCGTTGGGATGGTGAAGAAGGTACTATTGGTTGATGAGGTTCCCGTGTTGGTTGATTGGTGTCTGTGGGGCGGGTCGCTCCCTGGCTGGCCTGGCCTAGCCACCATCACTGGTCGTGGGGCGGTGTACGTCTAGCTCCCTTGGCCACTGTGGTCACCAGTTGACCCAGGACACAAAGGGACGATGACTTGATCAAGGACGTTGGGTGTGTCAGCTTTTGACGAGAGGAGAATTGATCAGCTGCAAACATGCTCCGCACTTACGTATGTCAAGCAGCCTATCTCTCGACAATGCTAGGGTCACATCCAGCAACCCTCGTGCATCTAGATTTAAAACTGTGTGTGTGTGTGCGTGCGCGCGCGCGTACTTGTTCACTCGCTTCCCGGCACCCTATCATGTACATCTGCGATTTACATGAGTAATTTCTTCAGTAAATTTACAGAGATCACTGCTATTACCTTAACTCATTACTAAGTAGGAAGAAGTGTCCTGCTTTGAATATGTACGGTTGATGGAAAGTCTTCAGCTTTACGTGTAAATATTCTACATATAGTTCATGCATGCACAAGCACATGAGGAACTAAGGTGTGAGAGGACAGTAGTGTGCAGGACTAGAGAACATATTACGCTTACGATAACGAAACCACAAAGGCGAGACGATGGGGAACAAAAAATCCCCTATTGACGTCTCAGTTACTCTTCGGAGCGCTCTCGCTCCCTCTCAAGGGTTGGAGTAATACATGACAAGCAGAGGCAGTGTGAGAGGAGAGGGAGGGGTTGGGGGGCGGCCAAGCCTACCAGGGAGCGGCCAGCCGGTGTGTGTCGCACCGGCTTCTGTTCGGCGTCTGCCCGCGATAGAGCAGCCCGCTGTGTGTGCGTGTCTGTCTGTCTGTCGCTTTCCCAGATGGCTTCGTCCTGTCCTGTCAACTAAATCAACACGATAAATCATAGTTAACTAAAGTTCTTGTATCTAATTAAAATCCTTAAATTCGTCTGGCGACGATAATTGTGTGACTACACGTGGAAGGTGTAGAATACATCATACACTGTTGGGGGCCCATTGCTGATACCAGAGCCAGGCAGGAAACGTCAGCATTTACGTCCGAAAATACACATGTTCGTGTTCAAATCAATTATGACTTTCTTATCTCATTAAGGAAACAAGTGCAATCAAACCCAGTAAAACAAACTGACGGCTAGCTTTGAGTGGGTGCGGTTGCGGTCCAACACCCAAACCTTTGCTATAAAAAATAGTTGTAATATAAACAAAACTGGCTGATATATTGACCATTTATGTTTTACGGAATTAACGGTTTTTGATAAGCAGGCAATGTTATATTTACAGCCAGTCCTTAATAAAACGATGTCTGTCTTCTGTGACACTTATTCATCATAGATAATTATATATAATCATCAGGTGTTTCTACATTCCTTGACACTTTAAACAAGGAATGAACCTATGCTGAGAAGTGCTTGCTTCAAGTGGTGTCAGCAAGTGGCTTGACAGTGAGGGGTCGGTGTGTGTGTGTGTGGGAGCCGACAAGTTTCCTCCTAACCTTAGCCTCTACATCTTGGTCACGAACAAGCGAGGCTTCCGAATATTTCTGATCATTTATGCACCAAAATGTCTGCTCTGAACTTACATATAAATACAAATACAGTCGGCAGTGTGAAGATGCTGTACAGAATACGATAGGTTAACCTTGTCTACTAACATCATTACTTTGTAACTCCTCTACCACCTACTACTATCATCATCTTCCATTCACCATCAGAACCATCACCTTTAATCCATCTTATAACATTATCACTCCAGCACAGCCCTCCGACACTACATATTCCTCCTCCACAATCTTTCCCCCTACAATAGGATGAATGATATTGATCTATTGATCTTGGTGTCTTCCCCCTCGTCCACTCTCTGCAGCCAGAATTAGCACCATCCTCGCCTAACGCCGGCCCTCTCCCCCACCACAACCTGTTCACACGGCAACCTTTTACACAATTCCACCGTCTTGTGACCTACTCTTGTCAATTCTATTGTTCGTTTTAAACATCAACACACTGAGTTACATTCTCCTTTTCATCAGATAATCTCAGAACCATTTTTCTGCTTTCAGCGTCACTGTCATCAATCAGGCGCAACTTCGGCCGGCACCATTATCAATGCCATCATCAATCACCTTCACCTTCCGCCTTTCCAGCGCTCGATTGTGGGTACCTTTACCTTCCATAATCCCATTTCCTACCCCGGCATTAATACCACCGCATCGCCATTACCACCGCAACCGACAACACCATTCACCACTACATCACACAAGTGTGGAATCAATATCTACTTTACTCCAATGGATTCACCTCAACTAAAAAATCTGAGGTCTCGGGGGAGGGATAAAGATGGCGAATGGGCGAAGACAATATCTGCGGGTACCGGTGAGTGTAGGTGCTGCAGGTTAGCTTGAGCGTGAGCAACGGTCGTCAAGCACCGAGACCACAACATCCCATCAACCACAAGACACAATGGACGCCCTCCTCCCACGGGCTCCAGCCATTTGCCTCAAGTATCACGCAATATCTTCATTCAAAATATTGCTAATATTTCCTTCAGGGTATAATGTTGTGCATAAATAAGACAGAAATGATCCAGAATGCCTCTTACTCCGCGTCATGTATGAGGGTCCTTCCCAGGGTGATCGAGGTTAGATACACGAGGGTCTTGTGGCTCCCAGAAAATATAATATTGTTTCCATCTAAACATTTCATTATTCTCCATTATAACTGTCTGGTAACAAAACTAATTAGTTTTCCAAATTTACTGTAAGTAACTAATACTGTAGTGTATGCATACCGAAATATCTAAATATATTTACACTAACTAGTCTCTTTATGTTTTCTTGTTTCTATGGTAACTGATAAAGTAGCGTAAGCAAGCCATAAAGAATGCTGGCCCGTGTGGCCCCCAAACTCCGCCTGAGAAGACGGGGAGAACTGGAGGAAGAGGGGGAGGTAAGCCTCGGACAGCTGAGGGAGAACCCTAACTCCATAACACCACCTAGGCTATTACTGTTTACCATAGCCTGGCTGAGGTAGCACAAAACATACCGACTGAATGTTATAACTTACCAGATAAAGCGGAGTAATGCTCTAGCCGGCTGTATATCTGCACAGCGTGTGTACATTTCACGTCATTGTCGCATGATGAACACTATAATAACCTACACTAAACAAATAACAACTCATCATTTCTGCTAGCGTTACAAGGAAGAATGATAAACACATACATTTACACCGCAGTTAAATCTAACGTTAATAAGTAAATGACTGGCAGTACCACGCACGACTAGAACTGCTTTATACATTCCGGTGACAAGAAAAACAAGGAGAAAAAAAGGTGGGGAGCTTTGCCGTGTCGCGAGGCATTATTATTCCTCAGGCCGCCTGCCTGCATTATCCTCACCTGACACGATGGTCGGTTTTAACAAGCCAGATTACCCAAAATCCCTTTGAATATTAAATCTAACAGCAAAATAATACTGTGGTTATGCACCTCTTGATTTTAATCAACAAAGTAAATGAACACTCAGTGTTAGAAAGTACGTACATCTCACTTTGTAGACAAAACACTATAACCCTCGCACTACCATATACTGACACGTTACATATGTATAACACACGTATGCCGGAAGTACACAACAGAATACTATAACTTGGTATGCTGGATATACATATCTCTTAACTGTTTGTTGGCTGGAGATAGGTATAACGGCTGACTCTATTCACCGACACAAAGAAGTTCCCATTCACTTAGCGCATGACAAGTAGAAAGGAGTGTTCAAAAAGTAAGAGACAAAGACCATACTATCCATTGTCATTAACCCGTAAAATATTCAATGGAAAACGCTTATCGAAGCGCCATTCATATTTAAGCTTGAAACCTAATAACATCCAACCTGTCGAATATGAACCAATTAAAAACCGCAATAGTTACAGCAAGAAATAAATATACTACCAATCCACTCCCGTCACAACGTTGATTCGCAGTCAATCAAGATATAATTTACTCCCCACACTGTATGCCGAGCTGAGCATTTCTTCCCTGTTCTTTATTGAACTCAGTCTAGATCGATTACATACATTCTCAGTCGACAGCTACAAAGATAAGCAGCAGCAAATGTCCTTTACCTTGCTCCAAGCTGGGGTTCTCCCTCCATGCTCTCCCGACGAAGCTAAAATTGAATTTCGTCAACAAAGCCGCTTAAAACTGGCCCCTGAATTTGAGGATATTTTTATCTTTTTTTTTACCCTAAATGGTGAGTAGCTTTATTTTTGTGCCGTAGCTTTTTGTCGTGTATGCATTAGTTCATCGACTGCTTTATTTTTTTGTAAAGCAATAGGTAGCTTTTTTTCATCCATTTTCGCTTTGTTTAGAATGTTTTCTGTAGAGTGTATGTTGTTTGCAGTTGAACATTTCAGACTAGAATTAAGATAAATGATATATTCTATTGTCTTGAAGGATTAGGATTTATTTACGTATTACCTTGGCCAAGATAAATAAAGAAATGCATCTTCTAAATAGCTGGACTACTTATGCAATTAAAAATGTCAATTCTAAGTTATAAAACTAGTGCTAGTATTGTATTAGTGGTAGTTGTATTTTTCAGGTAAATATAGGTGGTGATGGCATCATTCATTCACGTAAATGAACAAGACAGAAACGAATCTTAAGTTAAAACAGTATCAATATGATAAACATTCTGGCAATACTGGAGGCTACTTCAGTTATTCATTAATGTAACGGTTTGGTAATTTCATTACGGTGTTATAATGCTCCAACGTAAGATGGCTTTAAAGAGTAGCACATTTATCTGATACATATATATATATATATATATATATATATATATATATATATATATATATATATATATATATATATATATATATATATATTTTTTTTTTTTTTTTTATACTTTGTCGCTGTCTCCCGCGTTTGCGAGGTAGCGCAAGGAAACAGACGAAAGAAATGGCCCAACCCCCCCCATACACATGTATATACATACGTCCACACACGCAAATATACATACCTACACAGCTTTCCATGGTTTACCCCAGACGCTTCACATGCCTTGATTCAATCCACTGACAGCACGTCAACCCCGGTATACCACATCGCTCCAATTCACTCTATTCCTTGCCCTCCTTTCACCCTCCTGCATGTTCAGGCCCCGATCACACAAAATCTTTTTCACTCCATCTTTCCACCTCCAATTTGGTCTCCCTCTTCTCCTTGCTCCCTCCACCTCCGACACATATATCCTCTTGGTCAATCTTTCCTCACTCATCCTCTCCATGTGCCCAAACCACTTCAAAACACCCTCTTCTGCTCTCTCAACCACGCTCTTTTTATTTCCACACATCTCTCTTACCCTTACGTTACTCACTCGATCAAACCACCTCACACCACACATTGTCCTCAAACATCTCATTTCCAGCACATCCATCCTCCTGCGCACAACTCTATCCATAGCCCACGCCTCGCAACCATACAACATTGTTGGAACCACTATTCCTTCAAACATACCCATTTTTGCTTTCCGAGATAATGTTCTCGACTTCCACACATTCTTCAAGACCCCCAGAATTTTCGCCCCCTCCCCCACCCTATGATCCACTTCCGCTTCCATGGTTCCATCCGCTGCCAGATCCACTCCCAAATATCTAAAACACTTCACTTCCTCCAGTTTTTCTCCATTCAAACTCACCTCCCAACTGACTTGACCCTCAACCCTACTGTACCTAATAACCTTGCTCTTATTCACATTTACTCTTAACTTTCTTCTTTCACACACTTTACCAAACTCAGTCACCAGCTTCTGCAGTTTCTCACATGAATCAGCCACCAGCGCTGTATCATCAGCGAACAACAACTGACTCACTTCCCAAGCTCTCTCATCCCCAACAGACTTCATACTTGCCCCTCTTTCCAAAACTCTTGCATTTACCTCCCTAACAACCCCATCCATAAACAAATTAAACAACCATGGAGACATCACACACCCCTGCCGCAAACCTACATTCAATGAGAACCAATCACTTTCCTCTCTTCCTACACGTACACATGCCTTACATCCTCGATAAAAACTTTTCACTGCTTCTAACAACTTTCCTCCCACACCATATATTCTTAATACCTTCCACAGAGCATCTCTATCAACTCTATCATATGCCTTCTCCAGATCCATAAATGCTACATACAAATCCATTTGCTTTTCTAAGTATTTCTCACATACATTCCTCAAAGCAAACACCTGATCCACATATCCTCTACCACTTCTGAAACCACACTGCTCTTCCCCAATCTGATATATATATATATATATATATATATATATATATATATATATATATATATATGCGTCAACACATATTTGGAAGAGGAAACTCCGGCGATAATGATCGACATCTAATGTATTCCTTTAGATTTGCATCTTAGTTACCATACTAAAATTACCTAAGACTGACATCCCATCGTACACGTCTTGGGATTATTGAAAATCAAAATCCACTCGGCACCTCAAACGATTAGAGAGAGTATGTTAATACCATTATAAACTATGCAGGGACTACAAAAATATTAGCTTCAGGTCACTTATAAATTATCTTCCTAATCAGGCAATCACCAATGGCTTTTCATATATCTTTAGCTTTTTACGAAACTGTTGCTGAAGGAATCATCCCCAGCTACTACCTGTATATGACTGAATCCATCTGTCTGCAACAACAGGACTCTAAAAGGAGTCATTTTATAACATTCAGTCTTGTAAAACGTAATTAAGCAACACAAAAATATCCGGAGTTCAAGGGACTTTTTTGTAGCTTTTCTTTAATATCTCATATTTTTACAAAGTAATGTGATCCGATAAAGCATCTCAACCTTACAGTCACCCCCTGTTATAATGTCAATCTACCGAATAAAAGTATGTCATTTTAAGAAAATAAACAAGCAAGCAAAGTTTTAAGTGCTACAAACACACAACCAACTTGATCAACCACTCCATAACGTACATTTTCTTTTTTCACTTTTTATCGGAAGAAAATCACACGGAAAACAAATAAAATACAGTAAGACTAAAGACTTTACGTTAGCTAAGATGAACATGAACCATGAAAACTTCCGAGATTTGGAGGTTGTCAAGCTATTTAAGTGTCTCCTAAACATGTCAATCCTTTTCGTTCTCTATCATATAATATGAGTTCAAAGAAAATAAACGAACACCATCTTCTTTCCTTTTATCCAAAACAAATTAGCCTATCCCTAACCTTTCCTAAGGAAGTTTCACTCAGATGAATATTTCCATTTTATAGAAAAACTAAAATTATTATGCTTTTGCTTCAGTATCTAGTGAAAGAAAGGAAGGGGCTTACTGTTTCACTACCTAACACAAGGCAACTTGGGCTAGAAACTGGGATACTTGTGTCATCTGGCACATTACTCTTGTTCTTTTCATTTGCAATAAATAACTAATTAACTTGTATCTTTATCAAAGCACATGATAAATAGTTAATGAAACCATAACTCAACGCGGTCAGGCCACTGATACAACGAAAACTTTCTTACTCCAAACAAAGTACCAACACAATTTATTCACTAGGACAGTGTGGCTGTCTAGTATAATCTGTCCAAGCACCATCAATTACTGCTGGATAATAAGCCCGTTACATTATTCTTAACAAACTTAGATATGCATGACACTCTACGCAAATACCCGAAAACAAAAATTAAGCAATCACTTAAGCTAAAGATTCAAAGGAAGAGGTTAAGGGTACCACAAATCCTATCTAGCCAGACTTTAATGGAGTGTCCTGAGCACAAGTGCAGCACAGTCACTTTTCTTTTTTAATAATCACACTATGTCTCTCTCAGTCACTTTAACACTGCAACTGAACAATGAGTCGGAGCAAACCTGAAAATAAGTCAAGCCAATAGTTGTAACTAAATCTGTAGTTTCAGTAGTGGTAGTATGACTCATAGTAAAGAAGTAGCAGCAGTTGTAGTAGTAGTAGTAGTAATAATTAAGGTTGTTAGTCATGCTAATAATTCTACAGAATAATGTTAAATATGTTGAGACCTAGGTTCTGCCATTCAATATTAGTAAGAGTGCACATGTTACTGCCTTAAAGACTCAAAATGAAAATCAAAATTTTCCTTTGGTAATCTGAGTTACTACCTAAAATATGGGGTAATAGAAATGGCACTGCCCAAGGTTGAAGCAAATGTACACATGGACACAGATGGCATGAGATCTGATATTGACCCAAAGTGGCCTCCCAGCAGGGGGTTCGGGAACCAGAAGTAGCAATCCGGCTGACTTCAACCAGTGCCAGAATATACAACCAGGTTCGCTATGACTTCACAACAGGGGTGTACAAGCGGGTGTGGGGAGATGACCTGCTGGTGGACCTACTCACCCTTCCATCCAGAATCATCCACAGAGAACTGCAGCAACAGCAACAGCACCCCAAAACAGGTTGGCTATGGCAAAATACTACATATGATGGATGGTCATGCAAGAATGGTATGACAACTTTTTCATATCAATATTGTTATCAATCCAAATTACAATATGACAATGTAAAAATTGCACCAGGGGAACTTTATGACGTGAACCATATTCAAATTTTCTTTCATATGATTTTCAAAATTTTGTCAAAGCTTATACATGAAACTAAATCCAATGAAGTCAGTCCAGTCAGCTTACAACTGGAAAATAGAAGAGACACTGTAGTGGACTGTCTTTGCTCAATACTATAAATTTTCCAGACAACAGACACGTCGATTAAAGCAAACATGAAAGTACAGAAGAAATTCAGTCCTAATAGATACACAGGTGAATGGAATGAAAGCAAACTTTACATCAGCAATTTTGTTCAAGGCAGTCATTGTCAAAACTGCCTTCTGAGTACATAGGCAGGATGTTCATGGTTCAGTATTCAACTAACAGGTTAGACCTAAACTAAGTTTTTGATTTTAGTCCTCCCACTTCATAAAGTATATAAGATGCTTGAGAAGTCAACAAAGTGCAACAAATATTGTCCTTATATTGGGAGAGATCAGAAATCCTAAAGATTCCCACATTAGGGGAAAGAGGTCAAGGGGGAAAAGGATTACAGTATTTATGTTCCCCAAATGAATTTGGTGTTTTGTATTAAATCATTCTTCAAAACAAGGAAAAAAACATTCAACAAGGAGATGAAAGAAAGAGCTAAACAAAGGATGGGCAGGAAAAAAATGAGAAAAAACTAGTGTAACTGGAACAAGTGAGGAGAGGATGGATTTGGTGACATTAAATATCTAAAACTATATGATGATAGATATTAAAAGCAAAGAGATGAGGACCCAGGGTAATACAGTCCCCATCCCAAACATAACTTAACTCACCTTACCATACTACTCCAGGAACCCTTCCTATGGTATTTCTGCATTGCCTAAAAAGCCAGCTATGTCTACCAGGTGAGTGTGGTAATGTATGTATGTCTGTGTGGGGCATATAAAGGACAAATTAGGAGTTGGTATTCACTGTCTTCAGTACAGAAATTACTTCTTGGGCATGAGGGGTCTGGCAATATATTAAAAAGCTGTTGTAATGTACAGATAGTGGTTTACAGAATGTTGGTGAATGCTGGAGAAAGTTTAATTCACAAATATCTGGGAAGTGTGGCTTCAGATGGGTGTATGTCTGGTGGGTTGCTGTTTAAAAATGGTTTGGGAGACATGTTCTTTAGTGATTGTTTTGGGTCATTTTGGTGTCTTCTGTAAATGTTATTTTCAGTGATTGTTGGGGGACCTGCAGTTATAGACTGATGAAGTTTGAAGCATAGGTAACCTTCATAGTTCTACTTGGGGGCTGATGGTTAGTTATGGAGTGGATTGTATTTGAAGGGTCTAATGCTCTTGGAAGGAACTGAGTTCCAACGATACTAAGGTGGGACTGCATTGGGAGAGTCTGTCTCAATGTGTGACTGCATTGGGAGAGTCTGTCTCAATGTGTAGGAGTTGAGCACTTGTCTTTGCCAGGCAGACAGAGGTCATTGTGAATGCTCTGTCCTGTTTGACTTGCAACTCTTTTATGTTTTGACAAGGTGGATGACCAGGCAGGTGATGCATAACAGTGGATTAAAGTGAAGCTGATGAATTGTTTGTATAGGATACTGAAGGGTTCTTTTTCTTGTGTAAATCTGATACTATTCAGTGTTTTGAGGTCTTTTAGTTTTCTGTTGCCTCTGCATTGATGTTTGAGATGTGCAAAGTGAATGTCATGTGTGGTACCCAAAACAATTGGAGTTTTGTTGAATAGGAGTGACTGGCCATCCAACTTGATGGAAGAAAGCAGGATGGATTCAAGTTTGTCTGGGGTTAACAGGGTAACTGAAGACTTCTATGGAGATGTAGACAATATGTTCTGGGTGAGCCAGTGTTCTAAGTGTGTGATGCAGTGTTACATATTTGTACCGTGGTCTAAAGGGAGTGATGGAAGGTCAAGTAGGAAAAAACTAAAGAGGATTGGATAAGGAACTACTCCTTGGGAACAAGCAGAACTTTACTGCAGAGCCTAAAGTTTTTAGAAGTGAAGCCTTTTTGAATGACAGAAACTTGCAGTCATTGATGTGGAGGGTGGTGTCTAGTATCTTTTACAAGATGTGCCAGGAGATGGTGCTGAATGCTTGCTGATGTCTATTATCATTAATACTGTGCAGGAAGGGGTTTATGGTTGGTTGAATCCATCTTGTGTTGTGTGAGATCTGTATATAGTAAAGTGGCTTGGTCTAAAGGCATGTTGTATGTGAGTAGGAAATATTGCTCGATTCTAATGTGGAGGCAGCAGAGCAACCTGGTCTATAAGCTTAAATCAGCTTTAGAGAGACTTCAGATAGTTAATACAATTCTTTATATCTTATCCTCATTAAATACTAACATTAAACCAGGAAAGTAATGTATCGCAAAACCTTTATGACACATGCTTACGTGACTCAATGTCAGCATGACCAACACCCATGTGATGTAATCCAATGCTAACCACACCTAAAGGAACACTGCCCAAATAACTCATGCCTATAATATCCACACCTGTAAGGCCCATGTTACAGAAGATGAGGGCATGGATGAAGCAACAAGGATGATGGAGGAGGTGTACCAAGACATGGTGAGCAAGGAGGAGCTGGCCAAGTTAGACTCCCAGCCCAACCCCTTCAACTTCAGTGAGCGAGTTTCCCAGACTACCAGGTTCAACCTCAGGGTGAGGTTACATTCCACTCTTGTTCACCTCTTACCTTGGTTTCAGTCTTCTCACAATGTTCCCCTGTCCTATCCAACTTCATTTTGCCTCTCTTACACTTCATACCTTCAGCCCTAATCTCTCCATCCTCTCTCAACCTTCCACCATATCAAAGCTCACTCTTTCCTCATTCCAGCTCTGCCCTTCCACTGCCCATTCGAATCCAGAGACCTTCATTCTTTCTCCACTTTATTTTCACTCTGTCCTTTCTCCCTCACTCGACTCTTACTTCACTATTTCTGTTCATCCTTACTTTCTTTCTTTTATTCTGCTGCTATTCTCTACTCTATGAAAAATAACAAATTTACAGAGGACCAAGCAATACAGATAACATACTTCAGGTACAAAACAAATGACATCAAGGATGGAATCAATTGCTGGTCAGGAATCTTATATCTAACACATATCCTGGGAAGTTTCTCTACTCTGCAGGCCTCAGAGGGCTGTTTCTTCCTTCTTTGCCTTTCAAAACAGGTATGAAGAAAATCATAACTGATCTGTTTAAAATAGCTTATGTTCATTTGCACCATTAACAGTTACAGTATTATTACTGTGGTAGAGGAATACTATTGAAATCACATGTTAATAACACTACTCTGCTAGGAATTACAAAATAAATCTCCATATTAATTAGCATCTATAAGTAGTAAAGTAGTGTTCCATGCATGACAAACCTTGGGAAATAATGTAAAAAATTAAAAGCATATATCAGGCTAGAAAACAGAAGTAACTCTCTTATGATAACTATAATGCCTGCTTCAAAATGTATTAATTGTACTGCCCTATTCACCATCATGCCAACATAGAATCATGTCTTTCTATCTAAACATGTGTGATATCACCACAATACTAAAATGCATCATAACTTCCCCATGTTTCATACCATCCACCAGAATAACACTATACATCCTTACCAAACATTCCTCCTTTATGATAACATCAGAATAGCACTATATCTTTATATTAGGAATTAGCCATCCAGACCGAGCCACCACCTAGTACAGCCTTCTCTGTCACTGTGGGTCCAGCAGAGGTCTATGATGCCTACCAAAAGAACTATCAGATGATACTAGAACATGAACGAGAGCGAGAGAGGGAGAAGGAGAGGGAAAGAGAGAGAGAAAGGGAAAGAGATAGGGAAAGAGGAAGTGGCAGAGGCAAAAAGGTAAGACTGTTTTTACTTTCACTTGGTAACAGTGAAATATACATTTGTAAAGCAACGATACTCTGAAACTCTAGTATTTGATAAAATCCTCATTGTTTATCTAAGAAAAAAATTCAGTTGTATATATTAATTTGTATATAACTTTACATGATTAACCCATTTTGATGTGACACAAAAAGTTCAGGCTGGCAAGATATGTGCAGGTAAAGTCTTATTCTATCAATGCCTAGTGGTGTGGCTCATAGTCATAACTTGGTATAAAGCACCATAGTCCCACACAATACTAAGGGATTAAGATGCTTTAGATCACGACACAAAAATGAGCCACACTGATGGTTATATGTAAAATCAAACTCTGCTCAATGAAGCTAGCCCTTGGTGACTTTGACTTTTGATCAAATGTACCAGAGTTCAGGTGTGATAAATGGTATACATCTCTATGGATATCACTCAAAGCATACAGTCTCAAATGTTAATTCACCAGCTGAAGCAAACCTACGATTTAGTAATCATAAAAGTATTCCCTCAGGATACAAGAGGGTAAACTTGTGTACCACATTTGTCATTACTTCCATGATTTCTTCTTAAGATACAGTATAGATATAAAGAAGATATTCACAAGCACAACTAATCATGGGAGGAAAAACATGGAACTGTTCAGGAAATCATTGTACTGTAGGCAGTCTCTCAAGTACTCTTACAATATCAGTCTATATTCAACTATCGAAAAAGTTCAACTTAATAATCTCAAATCTTTTATATTGATGCTGAGTTTTGCTCAGTTGTGATAAGAACTGAGAGCAAACCTTATCATAATTTATCACAACTCAAGAGAAATACAGAAATGTACTGCATCCCATGTGATCCTTTAGCTGCAATTCCTAGTCACTGTCCCATAACATTATGACATATGAAGCTTCCAGACCAGTAAACGATAAACTCCACTCAGCTCATCCTAAAAGAATACAGTAGTAAAGCCTGGGTAAAACCTCAAAAGTTTTTGCAAATATACTCTACTTTAGTACACCTAGCAAAATTACAGATCCAGTTCCACAAAGTAGTAGATCCTTTACAATAACATAGTAACCCTTGCTTCACATTGCAGTAACCATGACACCACAACATAGTAACCTTAGCTTCACATGACAGTAACCTTAGCACCACCACAAAATAATGTTTGTTCCACAGTGCAATAAACTTTGCAAAAACAACACAGTAACCTTAGCTCCAAGTTGCAATGACTCTGGCATCTTAACATGCAAACTCTTGCCGCACATTGCAATAACACTGGCAACATAGCACTGTAACCTCAGCCTAACACAGAAGTAATCTAGCAACATAATAGCTATTTTTGCTCCACAATGAAGAGGATCTAACACTATATCAGAGTAATGATGGCATCTCAAGAAAGTCCCCCCGGCATCAAAAGGCACTCTCCTTGGTGTCAAAAGGCAGTTCCTAGTACCACATTGTAGTCACCCTGATGCTACATGACAGTCTCCTATGTGCCAAGAGATGATTACCCTTTCGTCACAAGGAAGCAGTGTGTCACAAAGCAGTTACACTAGAAGTAACCCTAGTGTTACAAGGCAGTCCTGGCATCACAAGGATGTAAAACTGGTACTCTAAGATAATCTGCCTGGTATCACAAAGAATTAACCTTGATAACACAATGAAATACCCCTAGCACCACAAACTGTTCCCCTGGCACCATAAGGTGGTCTTCCCATCATCACAAAACATCTATTCTGCCTTCACGTACGTTCTCATGCACCAAAAGGTCATAACCTCTTAGTGCCATGCCTTTCAGGCTCCACCAGTAGCATCTGACCCACTGGTGGTGGCAGTGGCACCTTTAAAGAAATATGGCAGTGGGCATCTAGATTTACCAGGACTCTGCCAGACTGCTCGGGTGTTGGAGAGAATGGTTAACCAAAACATCTATGATGACATCTTACAAGGTAAGTTCTATCTATTATTTTGGCCTGCAAAAGAGGGCAACATTGTTTTAACATAATCTTTGGAATAAACACTTTATGAACTGTTACATTATTCTCTAACTATTATTACTGTCAGATTTGTAAATTCACATGTTTCTCTTTTCAGTATTCCCTTTCCTTCAGTCATTCTATCTATTATTGTTTCCCATTCCTACCATTTCACCTCAGCAAACCATATGACATTCCTTGGATATATTTGCGATATGACTGCCTTCCCTCCTGACTAAAATAAGGGAAAAAACAAAGTTAAAGACTTCCCTTTCTCCCAGTGTTTAAAAAATAAAAGGAGGGGTCTGTAAAATTATCACCATTTTTCTCTAATCAATGACAAACACCAAATCCCACTGATCAGTCAGAGCACTATTTCCTATATTGACAAAAGGCAGTCTCCATCTGGGAATACTTCTGATGTAAACTTTTTTTTTTTTTTTTTTGTCGCTGTCTCCCGCGTTTGCGAGGTAGCGCAAGGAAACAGACGAAAGAAATGGCCCAACCCACCCCCATACACATGTATATACATACATCCACACACGCAAATATACATACCTACACAGCTTTCCATGGTTTACCCCAGACGCTTCACATGCCCTGATTCAATCCACTGACAGCACGTCAACCCCGGTATACCACATCGCTCCAATTCACTCTATTCCTTGCCCTCCTTTCACCCTCCTGCATGTTCAGGCCCCGATCACACAAAACCTTTTTCACTCCATCTTTCCACCTCCAATTTTTTATGTAACAATAAAAACCTTGTTTGAAAGATTTAAGGGTTGAATTATTTCCTATTCTAAGCTTTGTTCTTCCTTTGATAACACAGCAATATGTATGTGGAATGAGCTAGCAAGACTAGAGGTTGGGAATATGTTTACACAGGGGGTTCCCTTTGGAGTGAGTTTCTGTTTTCCAGCATTTTCTGTGGTCTAACAATGGTCAAGTTCCAAGGTTGCTGTATAAAGAAAGGTGCAATCTGTATCATCAACAGCCTGAAAGTTTCACATTCATACAATACCAAGCCAAGCACTTAAATGATACTGGCTGTCTTCACCTTATCTTCTTGCTCCTTTAGTCCAATGTCAAGACCAGTATTTTTACTCGTAATGAGAACTTTTGTATTCTAGACTTTCAGTAGGACAACTTCGTTAAACTATTCCATTAACATAGGTTCCAAATATTTCATCTTGTTACTCTTCTGATTAAGGGTCACCTCATGACCATTTGTTGTGACATGTTTTTATGTCTCAAGATCTGGTGCCTTGGAAGGATGGTATCATTCATTTGTAACAAATCTGATTATCTCAGACTTCAGGTACTGGGAAGATGGAAGTGACGAGTTCCGGCCACTGGAGGGGTCACTGTTACCACTCTGGAAGTTCAACCATGATAAGTCTCGCTCACTTGTTGTGTCTGACATTTGCTGGAGCCCTGTTTATCCTGACCTTTTTGCTGCTGCCTATACCACTGGTGAGTAGGCAGAAAAAATCTTGTGGTCTGGAACTTAATGGGTCAATGGGAGTATGGATTATAGGTAATTATAATAGGCCTAAAAGATCATGAAACAATGGTTAGCAAAAGTCAGGCAAAACATAAAATCTATCAGCTCAATAAATGTGTTTGGGGAGACAGGAACCAGCACCTGTGTTTACGTATCTATGCAAAGTGACAGGCTAAAGAAACCGCTGGTTAGAAAACTGGATCAATTTGCAATATAAGCAATGTGGCAAACATAAAAAGAATTACAAATCATAGGAAAAAGTGTGGGTAAAAATGCCAGACACCGGAAAAAAGTTTCATATCCAAAGAGAAGCAGTAATGCTATAATGAGAGGAAAATGTTAAGAGAAAATGGGGATGTTGTAGGAAGTACACTGATGGGCATTGGGATGAATAAAGGAAGATAGGATGGACAAGAACAATGTGTGATATGCTCACAGTATTACAATGAGCAATAGAGGACATTGAACATCTCATAGCAAACAAGAAACATTGCAAAAAGTGACTTATATAGTGCAGTGTTCAAATAATCTGAATGAAGCGTACAGAATGTAAGTAATCTACTTAGTGGTAAGTCATAATAACACCTTTTTCATGAAGTGCCTATGTAGACACAGATTTACAGAAAATTACAACCAAATCAGACTAATCAGCAAAAGACTAATGTAAATGTCTGTATACAGGAGAGGTAGGCGGACCAGAGGGATCAGGGATGTTGTGCCTCTACACCCTCAAGAACCCTGCTACTCCTGAGAGAGTCTTCCATTCCCCCTGTGGTGTCACATGTGTCAGCTTCCATCCCAAGGTAACTAAGCTAGCCTTAGCTGCTCCTATTGTTCCTATTTAGGAAGTCAATATTCTATCTTACTGTCATAACCTAATATCTATCTTTCACTTCTACCAAAAGTATAAGCCAACAAAGCAACAAGAATCTGTAATCTCTGCATCACCAAAACTTTAATGAGCTATAATCAATATACTGTCCATCTTTCTATCTATCATCAATACTCCTTTCTTAATTCAATGGGGTGGATCAGGTAAATGCAGCCTCCACAACATCATTCACATGCATCCTACGTCCATACCCAATGTTAACATGAAACTCTGGACCTCAACACTTATAGAAGTTCTTCTGATTTTTCACTGAACACACTAATTTGATCCATCAAGTGAGACCAACATCAACATTCACAATAAACCAATACCCAACCATTCCTCCAGCATACTGATTCATTTGAAATATCCCTATTCCTAATCAATCCTATCACTATATCTAATTATCTCTGCTGTCTACCTCTCCTCCTTGAATCTTCTACTGTACTACTTTATATCTACTTAACCACCAACTTATAATCAGCCGTAAGTCCCACAAGAAGGAATGCTAATAATAGAATAAGAATGGAGTTTGTAAAAGAGAATATTGTTTGACAATTGATGGAAGATGATGACAAAAGAGAAACATCTGCCGGTACAGTAGGCAAAAAGGGTAAAAAAAAAAAAGGGATGGAAAGAGGTATACAAGAGAGGAGAACATTACAATTAAGGAAGTAAACAGAAGCAATAAAGTTCTTATGGAATGGCAAAGCTGGGGTGATGAGCAAGATTGTGAAGAATGGAGACAAAACTGCTGTGAAGGGTATCTTGAAAGAGTGTATGAATGCATGAAAAAGAAGTTAGGCCCTCAGGGGTTAGGCTGACTGCCACCAGGTATTATCATGCCCTCAAATGTCAGGCTGGCTGCCACAAAGTGTTAAAACCCTCAGGGTCAGGCTGGATGCCACTAGGTGTAGTCCGGATTCCCATGGAAACTGAAGTTAAAGTGAGAGACAGAACAACAGATGAACAAGTATATTCAACACAGCTGGCAAGGTGTACAGTAGGATAGTGACCAATCACATTAAAAAGAATAGAGAAACCCTTGCTGGGGAGAAATAAAGTGGATGTGGGACGGGAATGGATGAAGGCAGCAAGTATGAATATGTACATGTGTATATATGTACATGTCTGTGTATGTATATGTTGAAATGTACAGGTATGAATATGTGCATGTGTAGGCGCTTATGTATATACATGTATGTGGGTGGGTTGGGCCATTCTTTCGTCTGTTTCCTTGCGCGACCTTGCTAACGCGGGAGACAGTGACAAAGTATAATAAAAAAAGATAAAAGTTTTAAGAAGAGAAAAGGTATATGCATCAATCAGGGATTAAAGGCACATGATAATGCAAACACTATGTTACAGGTAAAGTTATAGCATGTAGAGATGTGTTTTATCTTTAGGAATGCATATTTATAATGCAAGAGATGCCAGAGACATCTGGTATCTGAAATTTAAAATGGTGCATGTCAGGTGGTTATTTAATGTTTGAGTTAGTTATGACTGGATTATATAATAAAAAACTAATGGGTGAGGAGGTTATGAATGCTGATACTGAAGGTACAAGCAGTGGAGGCTTTGCCTTTAAGGAAGCACTAAGATGAAAATGGAACTTAAATACAACTACATGAAGGATAGTCATGTTGCAAAAAAGGAAGTCTGAAAGTTAAAGTTCCATTTAAGAAAAGAAACAAGACAGTGAATTCAAAAGGGCAAGCAGAATGCTGGTGCTTTTAGAGGAAAAAAACAAACATAAAACACAGCCAAACAAAGAGTGGGTAGCTGGATGAGGTTGATTATGAATGTAAATAAAACAAATTTGTACAACTAAACTGGTTTACAGACCTATACTTGAGATGACCTTAAGGAATGTATGAACAGTTTTGAAAGTGGTTACTCATACCATATATTACTATAAAAAAAGCTAACCCATGAAAAAAGTTAAATACTGTCTCTTTTCTTAGGACACTACCTAATAAGGTCATATGTAAAGGATGGAGGATAAAATAGAATGGAGGAAAGAAAAGATAAATGAGTTTATCTGAATGAGATGATTGTGAACAAACATGTGGGAAGTATTCATACGGATGAGTTTGGAGTCTATAGAAGACTTTGAAGGGATTGTATGGTGGCATGATGATGCTCACCTCATTTCACTAGAGTATACTAGAAATAATATAAAGATACAGTGGTATTATAAAATCAATGCAGTGGCAATATAACAAGAGTACTGCAAAGTACAATGGCAGTATCAAAACAGTGCACTGATATCTAACAGCAGTACAACAATGGAATAAAAATAATACAGTGGACATGTAAGAAAAGCAGAAAAGGTAAGTTAACACAAGCTGACTGGCAACATAACATGCACAACTAGATGAGGCCACTCCACACTAAGAACAAGACAATATGGAGTTGGAAGGATGGCGTAGCAGGCCAACAGCGACGTATGGTTTTCAAAATTTCATTTAACCATCTCAACATAACAAGTTAACAAAATACATCAGCAACATGGCATTATGGAGCAACTGTATGATGGTGATGTATCTTGTTTCCTCCTTCACCTTACACGACAGCAGAACGACAGGAATAAAACAAGTATAAAAAAGTATATCCCCAACAGCATGGAAGTATGGTGGCAGCAGGATGGAATGATGGTACAGTGGTGATGTATGATGTTCGCTCCCCTACATCACCAATAATTTTCTCCTCAACCACCATGGCTGGTAAACATCTTCTCCCAGTAACTAAGGTGAGCCAGGGCACAGGAGATATTATCTAAGGAATATCTGAGAGATTCTTTCCAAAACATAATATCAGATAATTGTTCAAAAAGAACCTGCATCTTACAATGTATCATATATATGATTATTCCTGTGTTGCAAAGGGAATCTCCCTGAGTTTACTTTAATTTCAGCATGTGTCTCTTCCTGTCTTGTCTTGCTATAGCAATATTCTTATGTATATTACTACATGTCTAACATTAAATGCATATGTGATCATAGTTTTTCATGTCAATCGTTGTAGACTACCTGGGACACTATTTTTGAAATCACAATGCAATAATCACCAGTATTACACTTCCCTTAAAAACTTTTTATCTTCCAAAAGTCATCACCAAAAATTAAGGTTTCAAGAACATATGGATTTACATGTAAAAGTTTTTTTTTTTATAAAATACGAGTGCTTCAAGATAAAGGTAACTTCCCTTGTACAAATGATCATGTTCACATAGAGTCTTTAAAGGAATGAGACCAGTGAATTGAGAAAATTCATACCCATATTGTTTACAAAAATATCAGCAAGTGATATCTGAAGTTAATCCCACCACACCTGTATTAATATGCATGTCTTGTTGAAGCTGTGATATTTGTTTTGTACAAGTTTCAATCATAAATATCTTTTACTGTGTACAGGTGCTGCTCATTATATTTTCTCTGTGCAGTTTATTAACTTACTGCAAGTCAACACATATTCGAATAAGTAAATTTTTACTGTTGAAGATATGGCTCTCAGTTTCACTGCATGTGCATAACATCTGTATTACTGGTAGTCACTGAGGACCTCTGGCCATATATGTGGTGTACATTCCATCCCTTACTGTATATGATATAGCAATATCATCCTTTTCAATATGGCACATGTTCCATGCATTATATTTCTAATAAGTTTTTCCATGTTTGCTGAAGAAAATCAAAAGGCAAGGGCTCTATGCTACATCTGAGCAAAGCACATACAAACTTGCCTGATACTGTCTGCTTTGATTCACCGCCATGTTCATTAAAGTAAAAATATCCAGAAAACATCAAGTACACTCCTCTGATTCAATGACAACCTAAAGCCCAAGGAAAATCCTTGCATCACACAGTTAATGACCTCACAAGGTCCAACAGCGTTCTTTCCTCAGGTCCACTGGGTGAACACAGACCCTGGGGAGGACTTGTGTGTATACTCCATTGCTATGGATGGACGTCTGACTCAATGGCACATCTGTACCTCAGCTCTCATACACACTGACATCCTTCACTTCTTGAGTGATGATCTGCCCACACAGGCAGCCTCACTGGCTGACAAAATATTACTAGAAGGTAACTATACCTGATCAAATATTAACCTGCTGAGGCAAATGATTTAACAATGTATGCAATCCAATCAAATTATCATCTCATTTATTAATAAACTACTCTTACTCTAGTTTTAAGATTTGTATATGTGACATCTCATAGATTTTGTATACTGGAGAGTCAGTCCTATAATAGAGATCTGTGAAGCATCTAGCATCATGTACTCATAACATTGGAAATCAATAATACAGCTTATTCCATACATCCCTATGCCATGATCTTGAGGCTTCCCTGTACCTTCTTCACAATCATGAGATTTCTCCTACTGTTCTTTCTTATTTTGAGGCTACTCTACATATCACTGTATGCATCCAATACCCTATAATAAGCTATCTGACTGATATTCATGTGTCCTAAGATCTCTATGCTCCTTAAAAATTCCAACTGTTCGCTGTTCTTTGATCCTGAGGCTCCCCTTGGCGCGTATATTCAATGTCCATTTGCCTCAAGGCCCCTTCATGGCTCTCCCTGATATACCCAACCCATGTCCCTTGATCTTGAAACTCTTGATAACTCATAATATTCATTCTCATGATACGGGCTCTTTACAGCTCTTTTCAACATCAACAACTGCTGGCTGTACTATCAAATATGTCACATGACCTAAAGGCTCTTTCACAACTTACATAAAACTTGAATCTATCAGGTATTGGGACATGTGTGGCCTTCCGTCCAGACAATGAAGATATTCTATTAGTTGGAGTGGACACAGGTGCAGTGTTTCAGTGCTCCATCCAATCTACTGTGCATGCCCTCACCCGCTATCCTGCACACACTGCTGCCGTTAGAGATATAATGTGGAATGCACACCATCACAGAGTCTTCATTTCCTGTTCAGTGGACTGGACTGTCAAAGTCTGGTTTCAGTTTCACTTGTAAGTACTACAATTCATCAATCCTAATTTCTTATCTATTTGTCCATTCATTTTGTCGTTTCATGATTAGTAATACTTTATCTAAGTAATTAATGTCAACTGATGAACAAGAAATATTACTAGTATAGAGATATGTGTAGCAATAC
The DNA here is from genome assembly GCF_036320965.1 of Panulirus ornatus. Lineage (NCBI taxonomy): Eukaryota > Metazoa > Arthropoda > Malacostraca > Decapoda > Palinuridae > Panulirus > Panulirus ornatus. The sequence goes on from NC_092234.1 coordinate 5,403,994, forward strand.
TGAAGAGAAGGTGGTATATCTAAAATAAGCCAGGCCAAGAGTTTTTATACTGAAAGATGCTACAAGTTTCTGCTCTCCCAATAACATTGCAGGTCACCACTGATTGTGTTGGACCTAGGTAGTGCTGTGGCTGGGGTCACATGGTCACCATACAGCAGCAGTGTGTTTGTGGCTGTCACAGATGAGGGACGCGTCCACGTCTATGACTTATTCATGCGCAAGTGTCGGCCACTCTGTGTACAGAGCCTGGTGCAACGGCGGCGGGTGGCAGCCGCTTGTGTTGCCTTCAATCCCTTCTATCCCATCATCCTGGTTGGGGGTGAAAGGTGAGTCCTTGTGCTTATCATCCCTGAGGAAGAGCAAGAGGTGACTCCTTCTCTAATCATCATGTTGAAGATTAAAGAAAAATCCTTATCCCTCATCAGCCTGTTTAGGAGGAAGAGATGAATCTACCTTCATCACTCTGATAAGGAAGAGGTAAAGGGAAGTCCTTTCCCTCCTCTTGATGAGGGTAAATGACAGGTAAGTTCTTTTCCTTCATTATCATGAGTGGGGTGAGAAATAAGTCCTTTCCCTACATCATTTTGGTGCTCACTCAAGGGGAGTCCTTAAAGTTCTTTTTCTTCATTATCATGGGTAGGGTAAAAGGTAAGTCCTTTCCCTGTATCATTTTGGTGCTCACACAAAGGGAGTCCTTATCCCTACCAACTTATAAAGGCAAAAGATGGGTTCCTTCCTACACTATTCTTTTGAATATGAAAAGTCTAATCCCTTCCTTATCCATCCAGATGAGAAAAAAAAGGTTAATCCTTCCTTCATCACCCTAATGGAATGTAAGCAGTGGGTCCATTTCATCATCATGGAGAGTTAAATAGTGAGTTCCCTTTTTCATCCACATTAGTTGGAATAAAATTGGTCTCCCTCATTATCCTGAAAGGATGAGAAACAATTCAATCCCTTCCCATGTATGTGTGCTGATTTCCTGAGACGTTCTATCATACATTGATATAAAAAGACTGCAAAAAGAGTGTTCTTGTAAAAAGAAGGTGGATGATAAGTCTTATATTTGAGAATGATTAACAGCATTTGAATCTTTTTAATGAATGCATATTATTTCCTAATTGTATATTGCTGTAATAACAAAAATCATAAGCAGGACTATAATATCCAAATCAACAAGCATTCATTCAAGTTCCAGGATGTTATTGGTTTAATTGTTTTGAAAACTTAATTAATCATACTCCAACAACAAAAGCTTTAAAGGTTACACTCAGTCATCAATAGTTTATATGACATTACAGATGACATTCCTTTTAACATATTCATGCCTAGGTGTCTTGGAATGTCTTAGAATTTTTAGTATCCTTATTAATTTTCTGAACATTATACAAATAGAGACCTCATGTCACCAATTTGTAGAACTTTAAATATTCTAATTATAATCTTACCATTCACATGCAAATACTCTTTCACACAGAGGAAACCTGTTGTCACTCAAGCTGTCTCCAAACCTGAGGAAGGTACATAAAGATGCCAAGGGTGCTGAAGACCATACATTAAGAGAAATAGAGTTGTGCAAGATGGAAAGACTTATTGCCACTAATAGGGGGTAAACTGCCAACCAAACCCAACCAGCAAGAAGTATGTGACTGACCTGACCTGACGCAACAATCATGGGTAAACTCTATGCAAGGTACAACTAAAAAATTGTAGGCTTTGGGCAAAATTTGGCCAAGAAGCAGAAAACTGATAAAAAGACTCACACTTCAGCAATACAAGTAATCTACTGACCAAGGTAAAACAGAAGAAAGTAAACTGCGGTCCAAGCAGTTAAAAAAAATCAACAAACACCACCTGCAGTAATAAACTCACAATCAAAGAGAGTATAAAAAACTGACATGGCCTGATAAACAGCTGACCAAACAAAGCCATCATAGGTACACATTGACCAGACCAGCAAACAGAAACTACAAACCAAACCTCAACTAAAAGTACCAGCTCTTGGTGCCAATGAGTACTAGTGCTTCAACTAAGGTAGAATACTTAAGTGTATCCATCAATATCTCACAGCACCAGAGTTAGTACTACTGCAGGACATTCTGCATACCATCTATAATGGTACCAGAACTAAAATTTCAGAATGCTTAGTGTACCTACCGATGTCACAAAGTTTTGAACCACATCTTCATCAGTATCCTTGGTATACCCATCATATGATGTTTAAGAGTTATAACTATAAGAGAACACTTGTTGCACATCATTATCACAGAGTGCCAGAAATGGTGTATGGAAAATCACCTGGTGAACCTGGTAACAATTTCAACTATAGATCAGTGTATGTGCCCATCACCATAATATAGCATAAGAGCTACAACAGTAGTGGAATATTTGGTGTACCCATTTCTGTCACACAGCACACGACCTAAAACACCAGCTATACCATCACTGTCACGATGTGTCAGAGTAACAACTAAAGCAGAGCACTCTGTGAAAACTATCAATGTCATATGCCAAACATATGGACACTTGGCACCATCAATATTGGCATATGGTTATGAAGCCACAACTACACAGAGTTGTAATAATGAATGTGGTACAACAATAGCTATGGTGCCTTGTCAGATCCATGCTATATGAATGATAAGATCAACTCACATAACACTGGTGTTGGAGCAATATTTAGTTTGATAATTCTTGAAATATTAGGAAACTGTGTTCATGAAGATAAAAATGGGTGAATATTATATCGAAAACAAGCTTGTCAAGAAAGTAGGCATAAACAATGACTGGATTAACTAGTGCTGGGGAACTTCCAACAGTACAGTAATCTACAATAAAGGCCAGGTTTTTGGACATGTATGAATGGCCAAGAATAATAAGTTAACAACAAACATATACACACGTGACAAAGAAGAATACAAAAGATGAAGGTATGAAGAGTAGTCCCACATAAAATTTGGTACAAATTACCTGTAAATATCATGAAACCCCTATATATATATATATATATATACACATATTTATTTAGTTATTTATTTTGCTTTGTTGCTGTCTCCCGCGTTAGTAAGGTAGCGCAAGGAAACAGACAAAAGAATGGCCCATATGTATATTTTCTTTCTTTTATACATATTCGCCATTTCCCGCGCTTGTGAGGTAGCGTTAAGAACAGAGGACTGAGCCTTAGAGGGAATATCCTAACTTGGCCCCCTTCTCTGTTCCTTCTTTTGGAAAATTGAAAATGAGAAGGGAGGATTTCCAGCCCCCTGCTCCCTCCCCTTTTAGTCACCTTCTACAACACATATACATATAGTCGTAGAAGGCAACTAAAAGGGGAGGGAGCGGGTGGAGGGAAATCCTCCCCTCTCGTTTTTTTTTTAATTTTCCAAAAGAAGGAACATAGAAGGAGGCCAGGTGAGGATATTCCCTCAAAGGCCCAGTCTTCTGTTCTTAACGCTACCTCACTAAAGCAGGAAATGGCGAATAGTATGAAAAAAAATAAATATATATATATATATATATATATATATATATATATATATATATATATATATATATATATATATATTTATATATATATATATATATATATATATATATATATTATATATAATATTACCCTGGGATAGGGAGAAAGAATACATCCCACGTATTCCCTGCGTGTCGTAGAAGGCGACTAAAAGGGAAGGAGCGGGGCTGGAAATCCTCCCCTCTCATTTTTTTTTTTTTTCCAAAAGAAGGAACAGAGAAAGGGCCAGGTGAGGATATTCCCTCAAAGGCCCATCCTCTGTTCTTAACGCTACCTCGCTATCGCGGAAATACGAATATATGAAAAAAAAAAAAAAATATATATATATAATATATATATAAATAACCACAGAAACACATGTAAATGCTTTCACCTATTCTCAAGAAGTTCAGGCAATAATTAATCAAAGTTGATGTATAGAGCAATGGACTTAGTCTTGTCAGTGCCTGATTAACCTCAATAGTAGAGAAGAAATTTGTCACGCGGCTATTTCTTTGCCATAAAGTTTAAATCATAAGGTATTAAATGTATATAGGTCATATGTACCTTTATAACAGCTGTAAGTGACACTAGTTGACCCTGAATAGGTCGTGAAAGAAGTAAATTTGTCACTCCTGACCATTTATTCTTTAATCTCCTGGTCCACTATAAAAGTTAAACTCAGTCATTAACCCATGATATAGTCTTTTCCATTCTATAAGCAACTCATATGTAAATATTTTTGTCTTCACTAAATTCTAAACCATTATCCTCTTTGCATGGTTATTTGGATTATCTCATGGTCCATCTGGTTTTTTAAAATAAAAAAAATATAATGATAAAAATAAGAATATATGAAATTTTCCTTTTCATTACCATTTCCGCTTAGCGAGTAGCGTAAGAAAAGACTCCTTTGGAATATCCTCACCTGCCCCTTCTCTGTTCCTTCTTTTGGAAAATGAAAAAAAAAAAAAAAAATGAAAAAAAATGAGGGGAGGATTTCCAGCCCCCCCGCTCTCTTCCCTTTTAGTCGCCTTCTACGACATGCACGGATAATGATATATATATATATATATATATACATATGATATATATATATGAAAGTATAGGTAGTCTTTCAGTTTACAATAGTACTAAGGGTGTATGTTCTAAGTATATAGTTTTGATACAAAGTAGGGAACTCCTATATTTTACACTAATAAACTAATTATTTTTCTCTGTACAGTAACATTTAGTATAGTTCTAACTGCATACTTCCTTACATGGTCATAACAGCAGTACATTTTGTCTTCATGAGAAATTGATAGTTTTTCATTCTCCTAGCTGAAAATATCTACAAAACCCAGTTAAAAAATATTAATAATATATTCAATTATAGGATATAATTATTATCACACTTCAAGAAATTCTGTTGTACAAATAAATCTTTAAACAAAGATAACATATTATTATCGAAAGCCATAATGATATCTACACAAGGTTCATGAATCAATGTAGCAATAAGAAACTCAACATATTAACAGAAAACACTACAAAAAAAAATGGTATAAACAACATATGGCTTCATGGACAACTATATAATTGAGCAAAATTACATGAATTTAATGAGAAAAAATTAATAATCAATGTATGGGGACAGTTGCCTATCAAAAACTCTCTCCCCACCACCACTGTTTGTATATAATAGCTTCTGGATTTACTAGAACAGCTGCCTACCATCCATAATGCAAGAATATGTGTATGTGTATTTCATCTGTACCTACCCTAGGAACTCCTCCTAAGAAAGAGTCCTGCTGTTAACCAGGATCTCTTTCCAAAGGTAACTTCGTCTTGTTTCAAAATTGGAATGTAACATAATGAAACATACTTGACTGTAACATACTTGAAATTATACTGTAAACTATTTCATATTGCTCCTCTGGCCGAGAAATACCCGGAATCTTATGAAACAATCATATTTCACACATAATCAGTTAAGTGCTTAATTGAAGGGTCATAATGGTCCCAAACAATATATTAATTCCATAAAGAATTGGCCCTCATTTAGAGCTTTTGAAGCAAATCAGTTTTCTAAACAAGAACACCAAAAATCAAGGGTATTTTTCTGGCCAATTCTTTTTTTGTTTCACAACTGGAATAAGACATAAATCAAAAGCTTCTATTTAGAAATGATAATGTAAAATATATCATAATGCTTCCTCTGACCTACAAATACAAAATAGATATCAACTAAATTACCAAGATATCTCTTTCATCCTGTAATCATTTAAACGCTTAATCACAGGAACACATAACCTCCAAACGATATTTCAACCCCAGATTCGTATTCAGCTTATAGCTTTTTCTTTCATGAACAAAATATACCAACGAAGAAAATCTGAATAACCAGATAAAACTTATCCTGCACTAGGTCTAGAGACGGGATGTCTCAAGTGAACCACTTGCTTTGCGGTAAACCCACCGGTCATCCTAGCCTGCCTCAAACTTTTACTTTCCAGCATCTTGCATTATACTTGACACCAAAATACGAACCAAACCAACCTAACCAAATCTGCCAAATAAGATTCTAATATTATTTGACTAACTTTATTTTGTTTGGTCGTGTTGCATTATCCCGTAATTCCTTTTTCACTGACGAATCAGACTGATAGCCACGTCGTCGTAAAGAAACTTTCCCCAACTACTAACTTGGTAAAATGAGACACCGTTTTACAGACAGACATTACAATAATATTAAAGAGACATACCAACGTTTCCTCTAAAAGGTAGGTCGAGGAAAAATGGAATCAAGGAGAAATGTAGCTTAGCACATCGATGCTACATAAAATGGCTAAAAATAACTTAAAAGGTACATATACATTGATAATTCCGAAAAAAAATTAACATAAAACACTTACTTGATCTTCCATATTATCTTTACGGATTTCTATATTTCTACTAACTCTTTTAAGAATACTGGCATCGCTACTGATATACACGACTGATAGCTTCCACGTGATGCCTCTCTTTAGGTCATAAAAACCTAACTACCAACAAGGGATGATCAATTAATGCGGCCAAAATTGGTAACTTCTTGCAAAGAGAACAAAATAACGCATTTTCTCATAATATTGAATCCTAACACATCTTTTAAAGTGAATATAAATATTTCGTCTTATCAACTGTAGAAGTTTTGTTTCACTGGGCTGCTATCATATCTATGACTTTCATTAAATTTGTGACAATGTGAACTCGACATTCAATCCAAAAGTCAGATTACATAGGAACTTTTAAAGGCGCCTTTTTCAACCTATAAACTGAGCGTACAATTCCCAAAACTCGTCATTTTTATGTTTCACAGACAACGGGCTTTAAATGGATTCAGATTTAAACTTCTCAAGGCAACATTGTCTCCCTACGCAGGAACCCTCTATAATTTTGCAATAAATGCATCTAATGGAAGCTTCATATATTTGAGAACATTTTCTGTTGTATTACGCAGATATGCACATATCATTGTTATTAATGACAGAAAACCGAACTGAAAATTATAAAACATCAGTATGCCGTTTACTTCCTTCGAACGGAGTCAGAAAAACTTTCTACCTTGATGCCTCTATTCAAACCAGACCTATCCGAGGCCATCGACCCTGCTTAAGCAGAACGGTAGTTCAAAAGTACCTCCAGTTCCATATGACATTAGAAATGTCAAGAAGTGGGCGGGCCCTATGGGAGGGTTGGCACATTAGGGCCCCTCAGGATCACCCGAGAGGAGGCTGGGGGGGATGTACGGAAGACAAAAAATATCCTATAGATTTTGTTTACTTCATACATTTTCTATTATTTGCTCATTTTATCAAATATTTCTAAATTTCATCTTCCTTCTTTGGGGACCCTCAAAAGTCCCGGGGCCCCGGGGATTTTACCCCGATCTTCCCTCCCTTTAGGTAGGCCTTGGGTGACATTAAGCATCAATGACTCAATCCTACGACAACGAAGTGCATATCATATCTACCCAAGGATTCATAATTCTTCAATGTCCTCACATTAATTTCCACGGGAAACTGATTCAATACATGCATAATATACCAGGTTGCTATGGTTCTCTTCATCAACGAACACAATATTTGGGGCGCATTTCGCCAATCCTGACTTCAGAGAGAACATGCTAACTTTTCCTTTCCATAAAATACTTTTCCGCGAGTAATTTTAAATTATCCAAGTCTTACGTTTTCCCTTGCCTTCAAGGCCCTGTCACCAGTACAGAATTTAACGAGTTAATTTCATTGCTGAGACGTATACTTGTTGAAAGTTGTTCTATCAATACTTCTTGTAAAAACAATGTCATAAGAAGCGGCATTAAACGCCTTAATCTTATTTTGTATTATCATTTCCTTTTTATGAACGATTTGTGTTGTCAAACGTCCATAAGAGACGCAGCTTGATGTTTTATCAATTCACAGAGTTAACTTATCAAAATAAATTATTACTATACCAACTAATAAGAGGTTATGCTCTAAGGATTGTGAAGCTCATAGAATCGTTCACAGAAAAAGAACCTTACAGTTCAATATGACTTAAGTGTCTAATGCTTACCGTGAGGAGGAGCCATTTGCTACATGGTTGCATTGAATCTTCTGCCTCCCCGAGCTGTGTATGTCGCCTGTTCACACAATGTGCCCCAACACCAGTTCACTATGCGTCACATATACATACACGTATCATTTACCGCTGTTCTACACAGAAACTTGGGCCAAAACAACTTTGCACGAGCCCCTATACGTTAATGTAAACATTGAAATACAAATGGTTGCGGCACGTGTTCCAGAAGATCCGTATTCGTAGTCAGGCCGGAATCTCGCCGTATTTTCTACTCGATTCAAATTATTGCCAAATCTCACCACCACTTAAAATAGTCTATTTTTTTCGTATACAAAAATATTTCTTTATTCGTATAATATTCATAACTTTATTGAGACTAGTTCATCCTGAATAAATAGTCGTTTCTAAAACACTCTATTCTTTTTTTTATTATTACAAATTACAGTAACTACAAATCGGATACTTGTGTTGAAGTTTTATTTACTATATATTTAATTTTTGTCTATTTTTAGTTACCACAAGACCAGATCTTACTCAGTATCCGCTTTTACAGGTTCCTGCAACACAATGCTATATATATATATATATATATATATATATATATATATATATATATATATATATATATATATAATTTTTTTTTTTTTTTGCTTTGTCACTGTCTCGCGAGTTAGCGAGGTAGCGCAGGGAAACAGACGAAACAATGGCCCAATCCACCCACATACACATGTATATACATACACGTCCACACACGCAAATATACATACCTATACATCTCAACGTATACATATATATACACACAGACTTATACATATATACACATGTACATAATTCATACTTGCTGCCATCATTCATTCCCGTCGCCATCACGCCACACATGAGATGACAACCCCCTTCCCCCGCACGCGCGCGACGTAGGGCTAGGGAAGGACAACAAAGGCCACATTCGTTCACACTCAGTCTCTAGCTGTCATGTATAATGCACTGAAACCACAGCTCCCTTTCCACATCCAGGCCCCACAAAACTTCCCATGGTTTACTCCAGACGCTTCACATGCCCTGGTTCAATCCAGCACGTCGACCCCAGTATACCACATCGTTCCAATTCACACTATTCCTTGCACGCCTTTCACCCTCCCGTATGTTCAGGCCCCGATCACTCAAAATCTTTTCCCACTCCATCCTTCCACCTCCAATTTGGTCTCCCACTTCTGGTTCCCTTCACATCTGACACATATATCCTCTTTGTCAATCTTTCCTCACTCGTTCTCTCCATGTGACCAAACCATTTCAATACACCCTATTCTGCTCTCTCAACCACACTCTTTTATTACCATACATGTCTCTTACTCTTTCATCACTTACTCGATCAAACCACCTCACACCACATATTGTCCTGAAACATCTCATTTCCAACACATGCACACCCCCGCACAACCCTATCTATAGCCCATGCCTCGCAACCATATAACATTGTTGGAACCACTATTCCTTCAAACATACCCATATATTCCTATGAGCCAACAGGGAAAATGAAACAATGACAGGTTTTTCCTCAAAGGCTCAGTTGTCTGTTTTGGTGCTACTTTGTTTAGGCGGGAAATGGTGAACATGGATGAAAAGCAGACCATAATCTGAGATCATAACACTGTGGCTGTATGAGGAAGCATAAGTAAATTAAATTCACATTTTGATAATTGGAATAAACAATTTAGAATAAGTGATGTATAACAAACTGAGAATAGACACAAACAGGAAAGGTCAGTTTCTTTCAATAAATTTACATCTGGGATTAGTATACAAGATATAATAGTACACTAATTCACATGACAATGTAATGAAACTATGGTGCAATATAATGGTGAGATACTAAAGTATATACATATCCAGTCCTTTCCTTCAAAATAAGTGGCAGCAATTTAAAGACACTTGTGAATTATTGACAATGTCCAGCAAGAACTGCTCATAACTGCGAAAAGTGACAGCTTACTCTGGAACTCCTGCCTTGTAGTAGGACCTCATATTCTGAGATGCAGCACTTCAAGTAAGCTCTTCCCTCGAGTACATCATTACAGCTCAAGGTGTATCTCCTATCTTAAGGCCTGTCTACACGAGCGGGCCTGATCGGCGGGCTTGCCCGTTAACGGGCATATTTGACGGGCAAACGATCAAATTGCCCGAAAGCCCGCCGAGCGAAATCACTGAGCTGGTGCCCGGTAGCTGGAGTTTCTACCCTGCCAGACGCAAGATAATAACGTGAACCCACAGCGGGCCTTCATCCCACATCCCACGGCATAGTAGCACAGTGAACATTTAACGATGGCAGCCCAGGATAACTCTAGTGAGCCACCAACAATTTTTTGGTCTAAAGCACTTACTAGTACTTTGATTGACCTTTATCGTAAGAATCCATGTTTATGGAATGTGAAGCTGAAATGCTATAAGAACAGAGACAAATGCATAACTGCAGTGAAGGCTATTGCTGCAGAGATGAGAGAGCATGGTACTTACGTTACGACGGATGACATAAAAAAGGAAATAGACACGCTGCGTAACCAATTTCGGCGTGAATGCAAGAAAGTAAACATTCACAGAAGTCAGGAGCAGGGAGTGAGATATCTATGTACCTAAATTGTGGTGCTTCTATGACCTGATTTTCCTCCATGACAGTGATAATCCAAGACCTTCACAAGCTGTAATGCCGTTTCTCATAACTGTGTCTTTCTTCACTATGTATGGCTCCACCTTTGATAACAAGATGTAAAAAGTGCTTACACTCATCCTCAGGTAATTTCTGAAGTCGTGTTCCTCACTACTTTGTAGTTCATGAAGTATTGTTGCAGTGCTTCCAAACATACTTCTTTTCTTTAACCAATCTTTACACCATATCCTTTTCTTCTTGAGACACAAAGCTATTATCATAGAGCACAAAATCTTTTTCTTGACAATGCTAGGCACCATGGTTCTCGTACCGCACTCCACCCGCTGCTGGCAACATCGTTGGGCAGGCCCGGCTGTTCATCACTTCGGTCATGTGGACAACATTCACGGGCAGGCCCGCCAGAATTTGCCCGTTAACGGGCAAACCCGCCGATCAGGCCCGCTCATGTAGACAGGCCTTTATCAACTATGATAACCAAGCTTCATGTTACATGGCTGTAATTAAGTCTCTTATCCAAAGCTTATCTTTTTCCATTCTTTCATTTTCTCATATTGCCAATGTGTTTTAGCAAGGCCCATTGATTATCCCATAAATAGAAATCTACCTTTTCTTAATATGAGGAATTTGATATTTCAACCTCTACTGTTTGCAATACTCCGGCCTAACATACTTCAACTTTTAAAAGTCTGGTCACTGCACGTAAAGAAGCACAAAGATCTTACCAAAAGAATACAAAGAATAACTTTGATGGTACCTGAATTATTGCTCATAGTCCTAGGCAGATGAAATAATCAAACAGTATACCTCATTTGATAATACGAAATGAAAAAAAAAATCATTGGGTGGTAACCATCAGTCCAAGTTACACGTGTTTTTTGTCTATCTGGTGGGGTCATCATCAGCTCAACTGTGGATGAGAGGTCAATGAATGTCCTATTTCTCTTTACAAGTGCCAAGAATACTTACTGTGTAACTCTTGACTTCACACCTAGCAAACAGAAAATGCCCATCTTACTTATCCTAATGTGTAAAGATCAGTATCTTCAAGTGTTTGACTCCTGTCCAGATCGAACTGGATAACAATCTTATACATTTATTCCATGTCATAATGCAATCACCTTAACTGGAACAATGTTGATGAAATAGCATTGTTGTTTTTTGTTCACAAGACTACAATTAAATCCATTGTTATTTGACATGGTAGCAGTTCTAGTTTTACAACTGATTCTGTTCTAAAATAAAACCTTCAGTCAAAATGATCAACATAGATGTTAGGCTTTTTTACCAATGTCTCCTCAATGACTAAAAGACTTTGACCCATGTAATACTCATAGTTCTCATGAAATTCCTCTATATGTACTGAAGAAGTGCACTTATATACTGACAAGTCACTTGATGTATGATTCAGTATGCCACTTAAGGGGGATATAGCACCAAGAAAAATGGAAGAGAGCAAATGCCTACAGAATGGCTTCCCTAATGAGTGTAGTCTGTAAAACAGATAAATAATGATAACAATAATAATAAAGCAAATGGATAACTAATTGCAAATGAGAAAGTATCTGAGACAGAAAACATGGGTTCAGGCGAAGGTCATGTGTAAAAGTCTTTTAGACTTCTAAGAGTGAGCGTGGTTTAAAAAAAAGTAAATGGATGGATTTTTTTTCTTCATGGACAACCTGAAAGTATCTAACACTGCATCACACAGGAGGTTGGTCAAGAAGCTGGAACTCCAGGCAGGAAGTGGAGCACAACTACTCCAGTGGAAAAAAAAAATCATGTTGGAAGAGAATATTAGAAAAGTCCTCTCAAAATTGGTTGAAGTCACCAGTGGAGTGCTAGCGGGTTTGGTCCTGGGATATAGCTTTTTTTTGTACCAATGTAGATTACTTACTGCAAAGACAGGACTCATACTTGAATACATTTCTGGGTTATGTTAAAGTCATGAAGAAAGTAAAGAATAATGAGGATTGCATCAACCTAGAAGAGGACCTTTGAATATGTTTCTGGGAGATGTTACAGTCATGAAGAAAGCAAAGAATGATCAGGATTACATCATCTCCACTTCCCCAGACACACACATCTGAAACTACACTCCCCAAGCTTGTACAAGTTATACTTCCTTGTGTCTGGACACATCTCTCCATTACAGACATCCTTCCAATAAATCACAAGACCCATTATGCATAAAATGCAACTCCCATGCTGAAGACACTGAACACTTACCCCTCAACTGTCCTGTACTCATCCAAAAATCATATAAATTACTGCAACTCTTGACCTATAGCTCCACTCAGTGGATGTGACTGGCTTCCTACATGTAAAGGAAACCCCACAGTAGGCCTTCCTGGGGCAGAAATGTAGGGCATAAAAAAACTTTTATCACTATTACATCTGCATCATTCATAACAGCACAGAATGAAGGAAATTAGTGAACATGCATGACTAGTACGCTAGCATGCATTTTTCTTCACCAGTGTTTCAAGCATTTCAGGTGAGTCTCCAGTATAAAACCAATGAATATTTGGTGCGCAAGGAGTTTGGAGACACATGCACAGTTCTGCTTTCTGTGATGAAAATGCCTTGCTGAATTATGATACTGTAAACACATTCATGAATTTCAGAGCCAAAGACATGTAAGCCTCATAGATTGGACATCCATTTATATTGGGGGGAAGTAAACAAGAAAAGAAATAAGTGATGCCAAATCATTAGTTGAGCAATTTATTTTAGCCCAAGAGATGTTACCATACAAGAATCACGTTTCATGAGGAGGTATTTTGGGCAGGCACACACTGATCATAAGCATAAAAATACAAGCAAACAGCAAGTGGATTGGGGGGCAGAAATTACTATAATGGCACTGGCACTGCTAAGGAGAAAGAATGCTCTGTTTCAATAATGCTCAACTCTCAGGTTTGTATGGCAACATATAAAGAAAGATCATAATCAAGAACTGCAATGTTCAAATGCTAAAGCTGTCATAGAAAACAATAAAGAAATGAACTTTAGCCATCTATTTATACCATATTAATACTGGTAAATGATTAAATACTACAAAAATGTATTTATTTTTATATCTCATTATCAATTATTTCTATATCCATGTACACACAAACATAATGAAAGCATCTGACAATAATCTGCCCAAAGTATAATTACTATTATCATACATATGCCATTTTAATTATAAAGGAACCAATAATACATAATCTTGAATAACCATAAAATCAACTCAAATATGTTGTTAATTTGAAGTTTTCATGATACAATCTTAATTGCTAGAAACACTGACTTAGTACATATGTACTTATGAACTTAATAATACAAAGGATATTCAAAACTAGTTAAACTGGCCCTAAGTATATCTATATGATTTAAAATGAGTGGTCTCGGTAAAAACAAAATTTTTCATGTATTTTCTTTCACATGGATGAGACTGAAAAACAATATCATGGCAGAGTGAAGATGCTGCTAGCTGAATGTGAGAACAACTGTTAAATATAAAGGAGCTGCAAGCTGAATGTGGGAGCAACTGTCAAATATAAAGAGAATGCTGGCTGAATGTGGGAGCAACTGTCAAATATTATTTCACTATTCTCATTTCACTCGAAAACTACTCTCTTAAAAGATACAACAGACACACACATACATCACTGATGAGACTAAGTTCATAAGAGCTTGAAATTAAAAAGCTTTTGACCTTTTAACCTGACAGTTTCTTGTTGATTGAATTAAACATATGTCTATTCTTTGAATCAAAGTGATTACATTTCTAAAAGCTCTGCAAAAATTTCAAACTCATGTTTTATGTACAACATACTATCCATTTTGGCACATATATGCTATACATCACAAAACATTACAGAATTGATACTGGGACTATCACCAAGAAAACTCAACAGTCAGATCCCACATAAAATTGTTCAGATCTTGCTATTATCATGTTTTGATATCACTATTCATATAGTTAAAGGTAGTAAAATTATATGGAAGATTTTCTATACTTGTGTTAACTAGACAGGTATTGTGCAAGTTGCAAATAAAAAATTTCAAATTTCCCTTATAATTAGTGTAATGTCTGGTAATGTATTTCATCAAAATTAAAACTTTTGTATTGGTAAACCCTTTTAAATTGTCTATCTTAGTGATCTGGAAGTCATGGATATAAACTGACACTTACATGAAAAAAATCTGAAATGTAACCCAGAGGTACTCCATACAAAGGATAAAATCAATTTTACAACTTTTCCTTTGGAAGCATATAATAATGGATATTACCCAATAAGGAGAATTACAGGTATTATAATCACTCTTAAAATAAGTATACATTTTACTCTTTTGCAAAGAATAATTTGAAATAGTTCTAGCCAATTTAGTGAAAAAACTAATGCCTTTAATAAGTTATGGTACCATAATGAAATATCTTACACCAATACATAGAATACCTGTGTATGTAATTCAAATGAACAAGACTATTTCTATCTCTAGGTTTATTCATTCTATAATCTTGTCAACTGTGATGTATACACAGTGATATTAGACTAATAAACATAGCATATGTCTCATACAAGAATTACTTGTGTATTGCTATGAAACTTTAGTCCTGCTTCTAGTAACATCATTTTGGATTCATTTTTTGTAGAAGTACTCACCTTGTATTTAACTGAAACTCTGGTCACCATACTATGTAAAGAAATAAGCATCGTTCACATCTGTAACCTTAAACATTTAATAATTTCCAAAAATAGTAAAAGGACTAATCACATTTCCAAAAACAGGTTTTGTTAAAAACTACATAATAGCCAAGAGCCTTCTGTGCTAAAATGAATATGTAATTCAACTGTCTTTACTGGGAATATAGAAACTGTTTTTCTTACATCTTAATACATCATTTTGTTGAGCACAGATTTGGACATTTGTTTTGTTAATCGGATGGTTGAATATTGAATTTACTACATAATGGAACTCCATGAGAAAAAATATAAAATGAGTTTCAAACATCTTCCAACCTGATTACCAGAGAGCAGACTTTATAATATGAATCTAGTACAAAATGCATCTTGTCTACTAAATGACTAAAATGGTTTATAGTGCTGGAAACAACAAAAGAATAATGAATACTTACCAAAGATGACATAATACTAAATATCAATAAAGTTCTCTCAAACCAAAGTCAATGATTTGGAATCAATACACAAAGTAACCCTGCACTTATCAAAGCAACACTCTGTCTATCTTTAGCACTAACAACTAGCTTTGAAGCCAGAAAGAAGACTGTACAAATTATGTGCAACTTTGCCACACAAACTTACATTAAATTAAAGCTTTTCAGTTATTTCAGATGTGAAATCTAATTATACAGTAATCTTGTTTGCTGGAGGAAAGATAATGATTAAAAATCAGATCAGCCATTTAAATGGGCATGAAAAAAGCTGCATTACAAATTGTCTTACATCTACAAATTTTTCAAGAAAATACTGGCATCTTGAACAATTTCACACTGGCTCAACACCTAAAACATTATACTTATCAATCATTTGCTGATTTATGGACAGGTTATGGATGGAGTGTTAAAGATGACTGCAACTGCCAATAAATTATTATAAGTTACCTAGAGTGAATAGAACTACTCTTCTCTCATCCCCTACAGAAAACAATGCAAAATCTCTGGAACTGTATTGATCATCACAAAGCACTTACAAAGGATGTCATTTTTGAAGTTATGACTCCCCTTCTCATGAGAAATATAATACAATACTTATGTGTGATGAAGCACAGTATGGGCTTGGAAGATTCACACCTTGCCTTGCCTTGGTAAACATTTGTCAAATTATCAAAGTAAAATATCCACACTTAACAGAAAGCAACCAAAGGTCTCAACCAGTCAGAGGTCATTTTTGAAGTTATGACTCCCCTATGAGAAATATAATACAATACTTATGTGTGATGAAGCACGGTATGGGCTTGGAAGATTCACACCTTGCCTTGCCTTGGTAAACATTCGTCAAATTGTCAAAGTAAAATCTCCACACTTAACAGAAAGCAACCAAAGGTTTCAACCAATCAGACATCAACTAACCTGGCCCCTCCACTGGTGGCTCCTCCAAAACTGTCCTCACTAAAAACAAAATGATAACTCAAATTCAATCCAGCTAGCTCTTACAGGTTCAGAATCAAGAAAGATATGGGATACAGTTTAGTCTCCCTGATAGGTACTCTGCCAAAATACAAAAACAGATCTCTGTTTCATCAAATTCATATTAATCGACTAATGACTGTCAAATTACAGAACAGACATCTTTCAAAACCTCATGAAAGGAATCTTTTATGTTACAGTCACCTAACCAGACCACCACCTTGACTTAATACAATCACTTCTGACTATCCACAGCATTTTGTAAATACTGTCTGCTAAACTGAATAAATCCATGTTAGAGGCATGGGTGTTCCCATACTAATATTCCCTAGCATGATCAAAGAGCATTAGTTTCATAGCCTTTGGGCACAAAGGAGTAAAATGATTGGTATTATGTCACAGCTGATCACCTAAAGATTATATGGACCTATTTACATGTGGGTGAACTAAGAGTTTATCTTCTGTGTCTAGCTAGATTAGTTTAGGTCAGGTTAAAATTTACAATACAAGTTTGAATATGAACAGAATAGCAAACTATAAGCAATACATCTAACTGACTTCTGGACATTCCACTATCATACTATGCATCAGTGACTCTCGGAACTAATTTTTCTTTAAGGTAATGTTAATTAAAAAGTGGACATTTACTTTTAGATGCAATATAGATGGCTGACCAATATGCTTAATATCCTGCTGTTTCTCTGCACCATTCAGGGCCTAGAGTGAGCTTAGATTAATCACAATGAGGATACAACCCAGAAACATATGAAGAGCATATAAATCCAAGACCAGAAAGGGATATGCATTCACAGATTTCTTGTGCATTAACCACCAAGCAGTTGACAGCCACAAAATCTAACATACAAGCATGTCACCACACTACACCAGAAAACCTAACTTGTAATGGCAGCCATGTATAGGACTGATAACAGGCTATGTTCAACAGAAACAGAATGCCTTTCAGTAAGTCTAAACTTAAAGTACATTAACAAAATCAATACTGCATATGCTGAAGTTATCAAAAACTTTATAAATTAACTAAATACAACCTCAAAATAAATCAACTCCAGCCATATTACACAAATATGCTATGAATACTTTTAGTGCATGTAGAGGGTGAAAAGAATCCTCAACCTTACTTTGCATCATACCCGGCAGCACAGTAATGATTGTTATCATCTAAATCTTGCTTTACACAGTATAGTACTGGGCAATGAGAATCATCAACCCATTGAGCATATGCCTGATCTAAATAACATCCACCAAGACAATAATTGTTCTCATCCAAATCATGTTCTACAAAGGATGCTGTCTACACAAATAATTTGGCATTTGGGTTTTGGACGCTACGAAACATATGTATCTCTAAAAAGCAAAGGGCTTTTCAAATGATTTAGTATAAAAGCCTCTCTAGAACAAAATTGATACAAACATGGCTAAATCAGTCATCATCCTCTTGTCCTAGATGCTAAACAAAATATTATATAAAGAGCAAGTAATAAGAGCTACATTAATGAACCAAGCACAAAATTAGCAATAGCTGCTTCTCTCTCTTGTCCTAGAGTCACTCTGATGAGATTGTATCTAACACAGATTACAGTTTCTCCAGAGAACTTCTCACTTTGAAGTAGTCCATCCTGTCCTTGCTAATGAGTGTGGTGCAGCCACGGAGCTGCAGGAGTCCCTGTAATTTCTTAAATAAGTTGTGGGGTTATATAATAATAATAATAATAATAATAATAATAATAATAATAATAATAATAATGATAATAATAATAATAATAACGATATTTTTTTCATACATATTTGCCATTTCCCACATTAGCGAAGTAGCATAAAGAACAGAAAACTGAGAAGGAGGCCAGGTGAGGATTTTCCCTCTAAGGCTCAGTTCTCTGTTCTTGATGGTAACTCACTAATGTGGGAAATGGCAAATATGTATGAAAAATAATAATAATAATGATAAAATAAAAATGAATAGAAAGATCACTAGAGCAGTTGTCAACAAGTGGGCTTGCTAACCATGTATAGTCACGGCAGACTTAAAGATAACCATAATCTCAAAGGTCAGCTGCTGCATGAAATGCTTGACAAGAAAGATGAGGCATTCAAGGTATGAATCTTGCAAATACAGTTATCCTCCAATGAAAAATGGCCCCGGTCATTAAGAACCATGAGACCTTGCCATAAGTCTCCTCATCTTCACACACACATATGCAATAAGGGTTTATGCCTGGGACAAAAGAACTGGGGAAATATACTAATTTCTATTCATCACTACATTGGTCAGCTCTATATCTAAAATTTTACCATAAAACCAGATGACTAGATTATTGCTGTTGTACATCAGTCTGCTGTTTTTGGCTAGACTGGAATATTTCCTGCAGCAGATTGAGTCACTATAACTGTTTGCTAGACTGAACTGATTTAAAATGGTGTTTGGCACCTGATGTAATACTTAATTTGTAGCAACCTGACTCGATGCTTCTATCTCCTGTATTGTACTGGCTGGCACTGGGCACTAGACACACAACTCAGTGAAAGCCTGTTGTCTAACATTCTCACACATGAAATGCCCATCTGGTGAGGTATTAATGCTGGCAAAGTTAAGAAAAGACAGGCTATGCCAGAGCCAAGCAAATAACGCATTATTTTTTGCAATTAACATATTTTTCTTTAAAGGAAATGGCAAAACAATAACATAATAAGATGAGACTAAATTCAAACTAGTTTTCAGTACATAAAAACAAGAAGCTACCAATCACTCATCCATCTTACAAAAGTGATCATAAAGGTCTAAACAAATGCTCGGAAAATACAGGATTTCAAATTGCTTACCGAGCTTACAGAACTCAAAATGGGTGGCTCTTCTTTGGGAAGACTTTGTCACCATGACCGAGATTCATTTACACTAGGTAACTGCAACCATACAGTTACCATTAGTGGCTGGAACAAAATCTGTAATGCTTGCCATGCAATTCATAATCAAATTAAATTCTGTACAAGGTCAAGGAACACTAACATTTTTTCTTAATTGTCTTTTGGCTGAGAAATATTCAATTTACAAAATTTTCCTCAAACATCTCAAACATGTTTGAGGACAATGTGTGGTGTGAGGTGGTTTGATCGAGTAAGTAACGTAAGGGTAAGAGAGATGTGTGGAAATAAAAAGAGCGTGGTTGAGAGAGCAGAAGAGGGTGTTTTGAAATGGTTTGGGCACATGGAGAGAATGAGTGAGGAAAGATTGACCAAGAGGATATATGTGTCGGAGGTGGAGGGAACGAAGAGAAGAGGGAGACCAAATTGGAGGTGGAAAGATGGAGTGAAGAAGATTTTGTGTGATTGGGGCCTGAACAAGCAGGAGGGTGAAAGGAGGGCAAGGAATAGAGTGAATTGGAGCGATGTGGTATACCGGGGTTGACGTGCTGTCGGTGGATTGAATCAGGGCATGTGAAGCGTCTGGGGTAAACCATGGAAA
This sequence comes from Panulirus ornatus, assembly GCF_036320965.1. Classification (NCBI taxonomy): domain Eukaryota; kingdom Metazoa; phylum Arthropoda; class Malacostraca; order Decapoda; family Palinuridae; genus Panulirus; species Panulirus ornatus. The sequence goes on from NC_092234.1 coordinate 5,424,359, forward strand.
GCTGTGTAGGTATGTATATTTGCGTGTGTGGACGTATGTATATACATGTGTATGGGGGTGGGTTGGGCCATTTCTTTCGTCTGTTTCCTTGCGCTACCTCGCAAACGCAGGAGACAGCGAAAAAAAAAAAAAAAAAAAAAAAAAAAAAAAAATTCCAACAAAACTTTTCAGATACTATCACAATTTTCCTTCAAAAAATATGCAAACATATACAATCACTATTTCCTTCCATATTACCCCCCAAATGCATTAAGAACATCTCTGCAGATTAAGACATCTTAATTTGATGAACTTGTTTTTCTAAATCCCATCTAATATATGGTAACTACCTACTGTCTTACTTAGCTTTAGTTTGTCTGTGTTTCTGTACAGCCATAAAACTTGGTCGGCAAACAGAGCACTTACTGAAGACTTAAGATTCTTATACTCTACTTAGGAAATAACTGTACAACACCAAATTTTGCATCACTTCCTCTTTAAAAACAACTGCTAATGTCTCAGCATTTCCCGAAATTCTTTTACACACAACCAAGCATCACTACAAACTGAATACCTATGCTGATTATTCACTTACCTTCAAAATAACTAATCAAAAGTAATTTATTTTTGGGTTGAAGTCTTCTGTTTCTGTTCTACTTACATATATACAGTTCTTAAACATCCTGATTATGCTTAGTCACCTGTATCAAGCAAATTCCCTTCCTGTTTTATAGAGTATTTACTATTACCAAAAACATAAAAAGCAGATAGCATAGCTCAGGAACTTGAGATGGAGTCAAATGACATATTAAACTTCAGAATAGTTATGAACTATTTTACAGAAAAAAATCTTCCTTTCATGTTTGCATCATTTATATAGAGCGTAATAAAAGAAGTGGTATGATCATTATCTTCCCTCCAACTTGCACAAACCATGGCCAGGATAGGATTCTGATAATCATAGTTTTGACATGATTAATAATATGGCGATTAAAAAGTATTTCCATGCAGATGCAGATGATGACAAAAATGTATGCTTATAAGACATGCATTTCATAACAAACATTTATCACATCACTTCCCTTCACAATACAACATATGAGAAATTATCCTGATTTTTTCCAAAACATTTCATTAAAATATACCTGTTTGCTGATATCCTCCATAACCTTTGTTAAAATATCAATCTTAAAGTTCTCTTAATATGGACTCTAATCAATACAAAATATATTACTCTACTCATATACAAGAATTTTTCTTATATGTAGAAGTATGAACTATAACTTTGGTATAACATCCTGCCTTTTATAGTTACATCTTTGTCTTAAAACTTGCAGAGGGGTGTGGTTGAAAGATTTATCTAAAAGTTCAACTTCCATAACAATTCATCCTGCAAAACAGTGCAGAGGACCCTGGGCAAAATCAAATTAGTCAGTGAACAACCATGAATACACCATGATCAGTGTCACACCACTGTATGTACAGTTTCACCCAGGATGAGATTAGGTAAATTATTTCTTAAATTATATGTGAAAAACATACAAAAAGAGCCAACGTGCAACAATATGAAATAATTTCAATTAGGAGTTCATTATAAAAGAAAGCAATAACATTAATTTTAACAAGTATCCAAATATGCTCTTAATGCATATAACTATGATCAATACATTTGTAAAAATTAGTAGAGGCAAATTTGGGTACAAGAAACTCATCACAATCATGGTATTTCCAGTTAATATAACTCTCTTCATTTGATAAGCCTATTTTGTGACTACAGAATGACACAAATTGGAAATCTTCATTCCAAATGTCCCATGGCAAAACTGGCAGGCACCAGAGTCATTTTTGAAAACAATTTTTTTTCTTTGTATCCTTCCAGATCTTGAGTAATACCAGTGGCACCCATTAGCATGCTGTGAATCAAACAGATTGTCATGCTCACCACTACCTATTTTCTTTGAGTATCTCTCAACATATCTGTTAAGGGCAGATCTTAAAAAGTGGTCATCAGGGCAATATTCTGTTACAGTACTGCTTGAAGAATGTCTTCCAACATTATTTTCTACAAAATGTTTTCCACAATTTACATAACTGTTGTTTATAAAATGTTCTCCAACTTTGCCATCTATGGAAAATTCTTCAAAATTACAGGATATGCTGCGAGAACACCTTCCAACACTACTGTCTACAGAATGTCTTCTGATATTACTAACTAGGAAACATTCTCTGACTTTATTGTCTACAGACTGTCCTCCAACACTGTCAACTAGGGAACACTGTGTAGCATTACTACCTAAAGAACATTTCCTAACAATAATGTCCAGAAAATATTCTCCAGCATTACTAAGAAGTGACTCTTTTCCTATATGACTGTAGCGGTAGGATGATGGAAGACATTCAGGAGACAGTCTGTTTAAAAATCGCTTTTTAGCAATGTTTTTGTCTGAAATAAAATCTTCCTGAACAGATATATCAGAAGAATCTTCTCTCCTACTGGTATGATAAAATGGCAAGAAAGGCTGCCAAATCAAAATGCCAGAACACTGCTTTCTTGCTATTTTCAGGTGGTGTGCTGCCCTGGTATTAGCACCATCCACACCGGATCCACAATAATATTCATGGACGACCCAGGCTGAGCAAGTTTCTCTTGGGGCTAGGTCCTGGAGTTGTCCCATCTTCACCAAAGAGTCGACGGAAACTGTAACCAAGAGATGTGTGAAAGCAATACAACACAACTATTCAGAATACAGACTAAACAGTTGCACTATGCTGCAATAGTTATGGAGAATCTTTTGCAATGGCCACCCCCCTGAGGGAGATTCCAAAGGGATGGGTATCGGTGATATAGATAGATAGACAGATGGGTATATAAATTTTTGAGTAAGAAGTTCTTTGATGAGACTACTCCCAATGATACAATCTCATCAAAGTTGACTCACTTGCATTTACAGCAAATGGAAATCCTCCCCTCCCATTTTTAATTTTCCAAAAGAGTGAACAGAGAAGAGAGGCCAAGTGAGGATATTTTCTCTAAGGCTCAGTCTTCTGTTCTTAATGCTACCTCGCTAATGTGGGATATGGCAAATATGTGTTGAAAGTAAAAATAATACAATCTGTACACCACAGTGAATCATAAGGCCCACAACAACCAACTCTGATGCACAGTTAAGGAAATCCATTCTCATCGAAATAGACCAACCCCAACTCATGAAGCACTCCTGAACAATCCCAATTAAATCCCTTTTCCTAAAGAAAACACAAATATAATAATAAAGCACATCTAAAAAATCAACAACACCCCTAAGCAGGAAAGCATAAAAAAATCTAAACAAAACTCTCCTAAAACAAATGCCCATCCTCCCTTCACTCCCAGTGATACATCAATGCAATCAAACCTTAAAGAACTCTCCTGCTAAAGGCCCTGACAATGTATCAAACTTTCACATAAAACTTTACGACCTATTAGCAATCAAAGCAATTACTGATATCTTCAATTACTCCTGGCTACACAATATAATCTCTGTCATCTGGAAACTCACCACTACACCAATCTTAAAGCCCTCTAAACCACCTAACTCCCTCTCCTTCTATTATCCTATATCATTTCTATCCTGAGTATCCAAACTCTGTGAAAAAATTATCCATAACAGAATCAAACATAACATCCTGCTCTATCCTGCACAGTATGACTCCAGAACCAAACTCTTTACAATCATACTACACACTGAGCTTACACAACATATCACAGATGGCTTCAACCAACGATAAACCCCACCTTTCACACAGTGCTAGTGGCAATGAACATCTACAAAACATTAATCAGTCTCCCAACACACCCTCACACAAAAAATAATTGAAACCAAGCGCCACAACAATGACAAAATATGACTGGCCAACTTAGAAGCCAGATGCCATACCAAAGCTACTCAAATTGGCTTCACTTTTACAATGGAGTTCCCCAGGTAGAAGTTCTTTCTCCTCAGTCACTTCCAACCCAGTTTCCTACTACCTCATGCACACCTCAACATGATGGTTTTTTGTCTGAAGATGACCTCACAATCATATTTGCAACAACCTTACATCAGAGTAGCAACATCAGACTTGCAGCTTTATGTTACACAATTGGAACAATGGCTCAACCACAACAGGCTGCATCTCCACAGAAGTCTTCATTCACTCTTAACCCCAGTCAGACATAAATCCACCAATAAATAAAAGAATTAGTTATAAAAAATGAAATAAAATAATATAAGGCAAACAAGTTAGTTACGAGGAGTGAATATGAATACATTATGAAAATAACTTTTTACTCACCAATGATGATGATCTCGAAATGATGATGAAAAAAAAAAGTGATACTGGAGGGTGGATTTAAGGATGTAGGATCCTCTAGAATATCCTGAGAGTGTAGCCTAAAAGAGGCTATTGAGGAGGTCAGAGAGTGTATTATGGTTGCAGGATCACCAGAGGATTCAAGAGAGCTTAAAATGATGACTAACTGATCACTAGAGGATTCAAGAGAGCTTAGAATGATGACTCACATTGTAGTAATGACTGCCAGTCTTCTCAATTGCTTCATCTTTAGCTATCAATCTCTGTATGTCTTTTTATAAGAGTTCATAACATACTCCAACTCTACTTTCACATTTTATACCCTTCTTCTCCACACAAAGTGCAACAACCTTTCCCTTTCATTCCCTTATATCTCTTTCTTGTTTTTAGCCTGAAACATTTCTAATAACTACTGAAACAGTACATTTTCTTCATTTTTTCCTTATCTTATGATACTATGGATGTCTCTCCCACTGGCAAAGTAACACTTTCTGGTTCTCTTTTATCTCCAACTCCATCCTGAGATGACTAACTTTCCCTCACTCCCCTATGCTCCTCTTACCAATCCTATGACCCTCTCCACAATTTTTTCAAAGTCCCAAAAAAACTTATCTCTGGACTCAAGATATGCTTATGAACCAGGTAGAATCCATCCTCGTATGCTAAGGGAGTATGTTTCTGAACTTGGGCCTGCGCTCGAATATCTGTTGTACTTGTCCAAAAGCCAAAATTTTTCCTTCATCTTGGAAAGAGGCATTGGAACATCCTATCTTGGTGGAGGGCGACTGATCTAACCCTTCAAACTCGTCTTGTTGCTTTGACTTCTACTTCATCAAAATTCCTTGAACGTATACTCAACTCCAATTTCCTCAAAGATCATAAATCTCAGCCATTTCTTTGATAATCAGTAAAGGTTTTTGAAAAAGAAAATCCACTGGTGTTATCCTTTCCTATATCATTCATATCTGTTCATTATCTCCATGATACTTTAGAGAATCCTGTGCTGAAGGCCTTGATATATAAAAAGCCTATGACAAGGTATGGCATTGGGATCTCATTTTGTTCTCTAATATCTAACTTTCCCTCTGGGCACACTATCTCTGTAACTGTTGATTTCCCTTACAAAAGCAATGTCCATCAGGGTCTGCATCTTGTCTCAAGACAGTTTCCTCTTATAAAGACAGACTTGGACAAAATATCCTAATCAGTTTGACACAACTTGGTTAAGTTTAATGCCTCCAAAACTCAATTGCTGCCATCTCTCTTTTCAAAGCCCCTTATAAACTTTCCCATCTCCTGGGATGAATCTGTAATTCCATCACTTAACACAACCAACATACATGGTATCACTGTTTCATCTAACTTATCTAGGAAACCCCAGATTACACAAATAGCGAAGTCTGCCTCTAGGAAACTGGCTGTTTTGTACATTTGTTGTATTTCATTTTCTGATGAACAGTTGCTTTGATTATACAAAGGACTGTCCCCTACTTGTATGATGTATTGCTCTCACATCCAGGGAGGGTCTAGCTCTATATACTTACAAAACAAAGTTAAATCTAAAGCAATCTGACTTAGCAACTCCTAGTCTGATCTTGCAACTTGATCCAATTGCCCTACATCACAGTGCTAGTTCACTTTCCCTCCTCTATAGATATATCTTTGGTTTTTGCTACTAAAAGCTGGTTGCTTGTGTATGTCCACTATTAGTTCGCTGAATCATACTCAACAAGTTTCTGTATCACCTTATTACTGTGTGGCTACTAGCAACACATGGGTGGGATGCTGTGATAAATTTTTCTTTTTCTACACCATGAAGTTTAGAGCTACTTACCCCCTCATTCTTTCTACCCATCTCTTTCTAAAATGCAGGTTTTCTACTTCCTCCAGAATTCTTTAGACATCTTTCCCTTTTTCTTCTCATTGCTCCCTCTTAATAACTCTCTTCATGCTTCAATTAAGGCTTTGCCTTAATGTCAACTTTTGTCTGTGACTGTGGGAAGGGGAAAGAGAGGATCCACCACAAATACCTTGTCATCCAGGGCCTTAGACATCTGTAGTACTCCAAAGTCACAGTGTCAAACACATAAATATATATATTTCTTTGGACAATGTTAAAAACCTGATACAGCTATTAGTTTATAATTTCAGTTCATAAAAGCAATCACCAACAACTATTAATAACCATACTGCATAATGTAAATGCAATTCACTATATTTACCAAATAATGAAAATACTATTTACCAGTGTTAGTTAAGAATTTCAGTCAGTAAGAGCAAGTTTCAATAACCACACAGCTGAATGCAATCACAATTCACTATTTACTTTGAAAGTTATTAGTGTCCTGGTCCTTGGTATCCAGTGACTCCTCAAGAATCTCATAAGATTAAAAAATCAATAATATGAAAATAAAACTATACTGTAATAACTCAAACATCATTTATAAAGAAAAAAATTTTCAAAGTAAATGTTTACTTTAAGTGCATTCAAGTATACTAGGCCTACCCAAAGCATCACGAGGTGCTCTGCCCTTCCTGAATACCACCAAGCAGCTTTTCTTCTACACCACTTATCAAGCGACTCCTTACAGCATTTAAGTACCCAAAGCTGAAATCATTTATGAAGAAAAAATACAAGAGTATGATGAATAGTTTGTACAGTGCTGGAGAACAAATATTTAGATATAAAAGCAGCCACCATCTTAAACACACCACATGATCTCTAAAGAATAATGCAAGTTAAAGAAATGTGATGGCTGGTTCATTCTCTTCACTAGAAAGTTTGAGCACACACCACTGAAAGCAAATAAGTTTGGTACACTCTCCACAACAATCTAATTATGTAAATTCATACTATCTATATACATTCTCAACTGAAAAATTTGAGCTGAATAACTAACATTCTATTACTATTATCTTTACCAGTTTTCTTTGAGTGCTAAAAGAATAAAAAGATTCAAAAGATATCCTTCAAGAATTAACAGATAAAGCATTACAGCAAAAAGGATATATGGGGAAAACTAAGAACAGAATGTATAAATAAAAGTGTACACTGGCATGAAGTTCAAACAAAATGAAGAGTACATAAACCTACTGTGTTGTAGTAGGTATTAAAAAGGACAAATATGAGTAAGAAGGAAAGAGATTTCAGTGGATAGAACAGAATTCTTGATGTCAGGAGAGACTGCATGAATAAATTTACTCTGGTAAAAAAAAAATTCTTTGATCTTCAAGAGATTTTCTTTTTACATACAGACTCTATGATATTATGCTTAGATAACTATACCAAGAAAATAACCACACTGCAGCCAAATAACCAGTTAAAAGCAAAATAAAAAATTCAGCAGTGGATCATCTCCCTATGACACAAACATATCACTATATTCAAACATGATTTCAACTTCACCAGACACTGTGCAAGGCAAAAGTTAATCAAAAGGCCAGATGGTTGGTCTGATCATGCCATTATGTATGGTGCTTTCTCTATCCATATGATGATAATACACAAAAAGATGAAATGAAAAAGCTGTGTGGTTAAAGTCTAAGGTTTTATAAATATTGTATAAATAAAAGTTGAATGAGCAGCTGAGCAGTGTCAAAGATGAACAAAATGAGCCTGAACTGATGTGAAAGCATATGATGAATGCTCTAGATGCATTTGCCACAGATGAATGAAGTTTAAGGACAACACATGAAGTAATAGTGGCTCAATGAAATAAAGATGTGCAAAAAAAGAAGGTGAAAGGAAAAAGTGAAGGGAAGCTTGTGAATTCTGTAGTAAGAGGTCTCTACACAGGGAAGTACTGCAGCTGGTATCACTTCTGATTGTCTTTGATTCCCCATTCTCACGAACCAAGTGCCCACTTACAGGTAAGGAAACTGGGGAGTATTACCCATTGAAGGTGAAGGTAGAAACTTAAATCTACCAACCTAAGCACTCTGATGAATGATAAGACTGAAAATTATATGAATGCAGAAGAGATATAATGAGGAATAAAACATCAAACTGTAGGATGTGAGAGCAATAATACATCTGAAAAAACAGGAAAGCATCTCTGGATGGAGAAGTGACTATGATGTAAAAAGGATAAGGAGTGGATCTGTAAGGATTTCATTACAGTGTGGAGTGACTGATTTATGGTACATGAATAGATAAAAGCAGTTACTGTTCTGTTGCAAAAAGGTAAATGCACTGAGTGAAAGCAGTAAGAATAATTTCTCCCAATACCAAGCAGTTCTGTACATATAATGTCTTGAATACAGAAGGCCATTCTGTTAAGATTTTTAGTACAAATTAATTTACTCTTCATCTTTTATTTGTATTCAACTCCCATATGAAATGTAACTATAACAGACATAAAAAAAATCTAAATCCAAGACAGAAACATTAAAGGTAAATGTTTAAACTCAGACATAATTTCAGTCTTTTTTCCACATTACTGCCACACTCAAAATGATATCCACATCCTCATTACAGTTTCAAAATTAAATTTCAGCATAAAATATTCCACAGCAAAATCACATACATGATATTATATTGACAATGCTTACAAAACCACAAGCATTTAAAGAATCAATCCATAAAAGTGTGTGCCAAGAATAAGGTATGTGAAAAGATTTTACTTACAATTTCCTAATGCCACTCTCTCCCTTCTTCCAAGGTGCATCATCAGGTTCATAAGGCATGGGACCCTGGACTGGTGGATCCTGCTCCTCTTCCTCCTCTGCTGCATCTCTGTAACATTGCACTTCACATTATTACTTATCACACCTTAAATACTCTATATTCTCAGTACTATATCAACCTGGGTGGTCTGGTGTTATTTTTCTCGTTAGGCAGACAAGGGTGAGGTCGGGTAAATATTTCCATTCTTATATGTTATGTTTCAAAATATAATAAAAAAGTAATGTCGACAATTTTGAAAATCATGCATAAACATGAAGATAACAAAAGAATATTAAAAAATTTTCTATTGTACATCAATACCTTTTTGAAGCATGTTAACTATTATACAAGAAACTATGGAGACTTATTTCATGTGCTCACTCTTTATTTTCAATATCACGTATGTCTTGTTAATCTTAGTACCTATCATTAGGACTCCACACTTCTATATCTAGTTTCTATACATTTTCCAATACCCTTAAAGTTTCCATTCCAGATACACCAAATTGGCCTTGTGCCATTAGAGGCACCATAAAAGAAATGGACAAATGTTTCTGCAAGTGATGGTAGCTTTCTTTCCGTGCACTGCAATATCTCTGCTCAGACTATTTTCAACAAGTATCATTATGACCACTTCTCTCTTTAGCTGTCTAAATGTGGCCCTCCCACTATGGCTTGGACTGAAGGCACACATCTGGCTGCTACTTCCCATATTTTCAGTGTGGAGAATTTGCACTAGAGGATTGACCTTCATAGTACCTCTTTTTATCATTCAAACAGCTAAGCTGTGGACATCCCTTCCTCATTTCATCTTCCCTCTCCCTATAATTTATCTACCTTTAAAAGTCAGACCTAAATGGTTAGACCGATCTTGCTCTAATGCCTTTTGCATTGGAAACAAAGCATGTTGGGTCATGAATGTCTTCTCTTCTCCAGACTCTCAAAGTGACTATTGTTCTGTTTATATTTACAGAAAAGCTATTATTTGCAGTCAAACACATCAAAGTAAATATGAAAGAGAGTCAGTTTAACTTCCACAGATAAATCTTTCCAGCCTTTACCGAAAAGCGGTACCAATACCTTCTGCAATTCAATCTCTCTTCTTCTCTAACTTGACCAATCTAAAGTTGATTCTCCTAGTGATAAAGCTTATTTTCATCAAACACTACTCTGGATGACTCCACTCCTATTCTTCCCAGTGAACTTGTGCCCTGTCATACATTATTCTTGCAAATGTCTTCAAAGTACTCTTCCAGTGAAAATTGTTTTGCTACTAATTATCTGAACATCAAAGAATGTGCTCATAGGATATTTTTTTTTCCAGAAAGACGTATCCTGAAATTTGTAAGAACCTCATCTAATACACAAGAAAGTGTGTTATCACACAACCATTGAAAAGAAAGGCTCTTAACTGAGGCTAAATTTTGGTGAACTGGAAAAGAACTGCCTAACACCACAAACCATGAACATATATTCTGCCTCGCAACATGTCACATGTACAGTAACAAAAAGGATGTAAAATGCAATCTATCCAATGCTTCTACAGAGTTTCTGTCATAATATGAAGGATATAAGTTAACAGATTGAATGGAGAAACTAGCCAAAGCTATGACCCCCTATTCAAAGATGCAATTTCTGATGAGCAGTTAGACTTTGGAGGAATACAAAGTTTCCATACATGAGAAACTGAAACTTACCATACAGTGGTGGACAAGATGACTTCTTGCAACAGCAAGATGGGAACTACAAAGCTGGGGTAGATAATATGCTTTTTATCACTGATAAACATAATCAAGATGAGAAAATATATGAAGTTTCATAGCTTCCTGAGAGGTGAATGATACTAAATATGGTTGAAAAGTAGAAATATAAGGAAGACTGAGATACTGAATATGGTTGAAAAGTAGAAATATAAGGAAGACTGAGATTAAATTTTTGCAACTTATGAAAGAACAAATTTTCAAAACCCTAAAATTCAAGACAATAAAAAACTTATGTAGTTGTAAAAGCCTGAGTCTTAAGAGCAAAACTGTCTATAAACCAGGAAGAAATATGCAAATTTATGAAAACTCAGTGGTGTGATAAAGCATGTATACACCTCTTGGTCTACAATTGCCCAGTAAAAAAGCAGTACATCAACCTGAACTAATCATATGTGCTTTTAGCTAAAATTTTGAAAAGATATGTGTAACGAATATTCTGTCTTGTGTTGGCTACCAATCCCATTGGGCGAATAATTGCAAATCCCTTTAGCCTATTGTGGTATAAGAGAGTATGAAACAGTATTCTTGAGCTTAAGTTATAATCACCTCAACCAGGGCAATAAATTTTTTGTTTTTTACAAACCAAACTAATTCTATGTAATTAAAGAACACTTACTGCCACTGTAATTTTATAGTACAATATATCATGTTAAAAAATAGTGTGGTGTACACTAAACAGAAAAATTATTGAAAAAATATCAGCTTTAAATAAAGAAAGAGTCTTTTAACTATGTTGTTGAAAAACCATATGAAAATGCAGATTCTGCCATTCAGAAGCACATTAGGAGATAATCTGTCCTGCCATCTGTACTTGGTGTTACATAATACTCATAACACTCCTACTCATACCTATTCCTTTCTTCATCCCATTTCTCCTCCTCTTCAATAACTTGCCATAGGTTTTGCTTATCAAAATTGCTGGTTTCTAGTGGACTCATTTTATGGTTCTGGTCTGCAATTTTACCTTTTGAGAGGCTTCAGCATTTTCAAAACTTTTTCTCCTTAATAAGATAATCTAATCAATTATATTCTTTAAACTCTTCAGTATCTTTATCAACCTCTAGACAGTACCATATTCAAATACCCAATGTCTGTTTGTAATCATTTTCATTACGTTATATCTAGGAAAGCTACCTAGCCTTTTAAAATGATAACTATTCTCTTTTTGAAATCTAACTGATTATCCTACCTAGTGAGGAAAATACTTCATTTCCACAAATCTGCTCTCTAGCAGTCACGTATGTCGTACTGAAACCAGAATCCAACATCTACAGACAAACCCCACATTCTATTCCATGATTCACCTTCACTGCTGTTTATGCCCCTCACATACCACACTGATACACACCATTCACTTCACAGACTTTTTAGCACTTTAAATAAATCTTAACTATCTTCTTTGTGAAAAAATAAACAGTACTTTACTGTTCTGAAAATGTACATTATTTCGTATATACATGTACACTGCTTACCTATGAAACAAGTAAGGACATTTGTGAGATTTAAATTTTCAGTATGATTCATCATTAGCAGATAATCCTTCCATTGCAACTAGAGAACTGATGTTATGTATTTCATATTACTGAATTACACTTACTTGCTCAGTTAGAATCCGAGAACTTAGAAAAGATCTACCTGAAGAAAATCTTCACTCCCTATCTATATCAGGTGAACTACAGTGCCACCTTAGCCTCTAATGCCTCACCCTTTAAAGGCCAATGGAAGAAGGCAACCCTAGCACAGTGTTTCCCAAAGATCCTACCTAATGATCCCACTGACTACCTCTGTCTAATGTCCTAACCTAATTCTTCAACCTAATGCTCCTGCCTAATGTTCCTACCAACTACTTCCACTTAATGTTTCTACCTAAAGCTCATCCCTAATGCTCCTGCCTATAACTTCTATCTATTACTTCTACTAGCTAAATGATGTCCTAGAAATTCTTTGCTGTCACTAAAGAAATCAATACTGCTGAATAAGACTTATAACAGTAATATATTGCTGAAAGTCCCACCTAGGTCAATAAAATCATCATAAAAAAATAGCCATGTAAATCCCCCTTTGTACAAATAATACTCATGCATTTTTAGTGGAGATAAATGTAACTGGACAAAAACAATCTTATTTGAAACGCGTGCATTTTCATTCTGTTTCTTAACATAAATTCTAGTCCACATAAAAAACAGCATTATAATAACAAATGAATACTAATAAGGGAATCATCATTTCTGCTGTGCACTCCTATTTAAATCAGAGGGAATGATAAACACTGACTTCAAATCAGAGGGGAATGATAAACACTGCCTTCAAATCAAAGGGGAAGTTTTGTGATCTTCATACCAACCAAGCAACCAATGAGTGATCAGCTTAGCCGATCACCTCCGCCCACCTCTCTCCACCCGATCCACCAGAATCATATATAAGTAGCTACCCACAACAGAACTATCAGATCCATCCTGAAGATGGAACAAGTTAGTTCCAAAATATCTCTACCCTTTGGGGAACTCCTGAAGAAACTTCAAGAGGACCACCAAATATTGAACAGCAAACAGAAACAGCACATAACAAAATAATCAAAGGAGAATGTGCCACAGGACATATGTGTCAGAGGTGGAGTGAACAAGAAGTGGGAGACCAAATTGGAGGTGGAAGGATGGAGTGAAAATGATTTTGAGCGATCAGAGCCTGAACAGAGAGGAGTGACTTGGAACGATGTGGATAGGGAGCTAAATAATGTGTTCATAAAAAGTCCACACATCGCATGGTGCTACAGATCAGTAATTTTTTTTTTATATTCTATATGCATACAAGTTTGAATACTATACTGATCATGCTAAATACTAAAACTGAAATGCCAAACACCTGAAAGATGTGATAAAAAGTATTAAAAAAGAACGTGTGTACTACCAAGTTCCTGAAGTTTACAGTAAAGTACTGAATCAGTGACAACAAAGTTCTGTGGAGTACAAGCATTTCCTAAAAACTGGCATTAACAAAAGTACAAAGTAAATATTGAAAAAATTCACCTGAAGGAAGAGTATTTTGCATTGCATAATTAATAAGACAAGTATGCTGAAATGGACTGATGGTATGAACACATGTGAATAATGATCTGGACACAACACCAACAAGTGAGCACTTACATGACATACATAAGTTGCAATATACAAACAAAAGGAAGCATTCATGAGAGCAAAGTGTTAGGATATGTGTCAAAGTATGCAGACATCATGACCTCTGGAAGAATACTGCACCAGACAACCTACTGCACATTAAAATATATAAACTTATGGGATTTCTAACACTGAAACCTTAACTACCTATACAGCTGACAGAGTACCTTGCTTGAAAGAATACAGCAATAATTTACTTTCAAGAGATGTATGCAAATGCAGCCTGAAAGCTCTAACTCTCTCTAAAGTTCTTCTTGAGTATCTCACTTTATTTTATCATTGCTATAAAAGCAAAATGATCTGTTAATCATTAACTATGGAGTGTAAATGCACAGATTAATAATTTCATTATTTCAATAACACTTAATATGAATAGAAGAAATCCACAACAAACATAGCTAACACACAGTGTAATATCTGAAATACACTACTATAAGCTATTATGAACAAGAAAAAAATAAGATAAAAATATCTAAAGTGAGAGTAATACCATACAGTGACTGCAACATTGCTTACAAAATTACAATCTATGCCACACTGACTATGAATTTATGTTGTATCATAACTATACATATTTCTATATTTCTGTAAGCAAAGTAAAATTAAAGAATATAAAGCATTATACCATGCAACTATGTTAAATCATAAGTAAAGGTTCACCCAGATATACATGTAACTGTAACATTAATACTAACATGCTGCTTACCTCAAGCTTCTTGAGTGATTCAGCCTCCACTACTTTGCTTTGACCAATGGCATGCACATATTGCATCAAATTTTTCATATCTATGGGAAATCTTAAAAAAACTGAAGAATGTTGCTTAACAAATCAAAAGATGGTGCTCAGAAGATATCATGGCATTGTGCATAATCAACTCTATTTTAAGGTAACATAATTATGGGTTCAGTGTCATGAATTCCTCCTTGCAAGGCCACTTTCATTAATAGAAAACATTATGCCAACTGCAGTCATTCATAATATGCTGGCATCATAATGAAAAATTTTATCATGCTAGAATTTAAGGAAGTCATTACAGTGCTTGCTGACTGAATTCACTCCAGTGTAAGACTTAGAAGCTCTGAAATAATCACATATCATGAACAAATCTAGGTCATATGGAGACCAAAAACTAATAACTGACTAGCTATTTACTTTTAAATTTGACTAATATGTGAATTAAAAAAGTCTATAGATTATATGACCTTATGTACAGCAGACTCTAAGCTAAGAATCTCTTGTCTTTCCATAAATAAAAAATATAAGGGTAAGATTCATCAAACTTACCCTTCTTTAATATCAATCTTCTTTTGTTTCTAAATGCCATTATAAGCACTCTGCACACAAAAAATCTGCAAATACTGTTAACACTTAAATGCAAACCCCTGAACAAGAGTAGCATATCTCTGTAGCTAAAAACAAAATTCCTGAAGAGTGCCCATAATGCTAAATAGTAAGAAAATCAATGCGCTTACTGTATTTCAGCAGAAAGTGAATCGGAGAGAGAGGGGGGTGGTGTTAGGGAGTCTGTAGGAGGCTGGAGCCCCCCCTCTGCTTCCACCATCTCTACCGGGGGGCAGATTATGTGGCTCCGCCTGACAAGACAAGCAACACACACCTCACTAGTGGCACATCACACTCACCAGACCTCCACACCACTGGTTCTAGACATTATAGTATGCAGGAGACAAACCTCCCTACATCAAGGCTCTAGTAACAAAATCATACCACATCAGCTACCAAGCAGATACAGATTAAAGAAAGGTCACCATTTACAAATAGTACAACTGCTTAAAAAAAGGGCAGTACTGATATTGTTAAAATTCTGAGTTGGAGATCTATTTCCTTAACACTGCAGCCTTGTATGACTAAAGGCAGTCCTAGTAGAGAGTTACCATGACAAAAAATTGCTACATGTCATGTGTACAATGAAATTAATACATCTTTATGAATTAGATAAACCTAACAACTCATTACTTACTATATTAGCATTATCCAACTACACATTTTAAACAGTCGTATGTTTCATGCTGCAACAAGAGGAAGTGAAACTGTCTTACTTTTATCATATGCAAGGCTACCACATGTACTGCTCCTTGTGTATTTTTATACATACATACTACAAAGGGAAACATTTACATTGCAAATGACATGTCTGACAAATTTCAAAAACTTAAAAAGCTATTCACAGCATATATAAGTCAGGCAAAATATATGCTATGTTTTGGGGTATTTGAGCTTTCTAGTAGAAAAATAAAATTTTCTTTGTTATAATCAAAGGTAATGTATATATACCTCGCACACATGAGGGGGGAGGGGGTTGTTATTCCATGTGTGGCGAGGTGGCGATGGGAATAAATAAAGGCAGAAAGTATGAATTATGTACATGTGTATATGTGTATATGTCTGTGTGTGTATATATATGTGTATATTGAGATATATAGGTATGTATATTTGCGTGTGTGGACGTGTATGTATATACATATGTATGTGGGTGGTTGGGCCATTCTTTCGTCTGTTTCCTTGCGCTACCTTGCTAACGCAGGAGACAGCGACAAAGCAAAATAAAATAAAATAAATAATATATATATCCTCCCCTCTCGTTTTTTTTTTTTTTTTAATTTTCCAAAAGAAGGAACAGAGATTTGGGCCAGGTGAGGGTATTCCCTCAAAGGCCCAGTCCTCTGTTCTTAACGCTACCTTGCTAATGCGGGAAATGGCGAATAGTTTGAAAAAAAAAAAGAAAAAAAATATATGTATATATATATATATATATATATATATATATATATATATATATATATATATATATATATATATATATACCTCAAGCTCAGCTTTGGTCAAGACAGTTTAAAAAATTTCATTAAAATATGTCTGAGGAATTGATAGCCTAACTATCCACTTAAAACAATGAATACTATAATAAATTTTATTTATTTTATTTTGCTTTGTCGCTGTCTCCCGCATTTGCGAGGTAGCACAAGGAAACAGTGTGAAATCAATATTGTTATAAACATAATGTAATATAAAGCTTTCATCTAAATTGATTATGATGCTATGACTGTTCAAGAAAATGTTTCATATCATAGGAGACTTGTAATTAAAAATGAACGTAATATTCCATTAGCCACATAAATCATACTGTGCCTGTTACATTATCATCATCTTCATACATCTTTCTAAACACTCCTCAATGCTAACACCTCTCTTACTTACTTAGTTCTTCACTCTATCCTAACACCTCATTCTTGGTTTCATTTATCTCTTCTGATCTTCAAACCACTCTTAGTTATGCATATCTTCCATATCACCACATAAACAAAGCAGTTCATACTTAACCAAACACGGATTTTTCTCTCTTGTATCTCACTCATATCTTAGTCTGTCCTCTCTCTTTAATTTGCATAATCCATCTATATTGCCAGTCATTTTGCCAGTGAATTACTTTGCTTCACTCCCATAGTTTAAATTGAGCTGAACTACTTCTAGTATGGCAAATAAATTCTTCAGACAAAAACTTTCATTAACATCTTCAGGGTGCCAAAATGCCGATGAACTGACAGTCCTAAAACCTTCTAAAAAACTCATTTCCCCTACCTCTTACTGCTCTATATCATTTCAATTTTCAGTACCCAAACTCGGTGAAAAACTGATCTACAACAAAATTAAGCAAAATGTCCCATTTTCACTGACACATCAAGGTTTCATACCCAGCTACTCCACTACCATATAACACACAAACCCTACACAACACATCTTGGATGGTTTTGACTAATCATAACCTAACTCCCATACAGTAAACGTAGTGGCAATAAATTGTCGACAAAGCATTCAACATCATTGCCAGAACTCATTCTCACGCAAAAGATACTTGATACCACCTTCCATAACAAAGACAAAATGGTTAACCAACTTAACAGATGGCAAATAAGCTGGAATCACACACAAAGTCTTCACCACTAAAATCCTCAGGCTCTACAATGGAGTTCCCTGAGAAGCAGTCCTTATTACAACCCTATTCAATTTCTTCCTACACAACCTTCAACACCTGCAACCCACAATGTGAAGGTTCTCTCCTATGCAGACAACCTTATAGTCACATCAAAGTATCCTAATTAATGCATGCAATGACAAATCTGCAATACCACATCACAAAACTAGATCACTGGCTCATCCAAAACAGAATGTCTTAATCCCCACAAGTCTTCAGTTACCTGCAACCCACAGTGTGAAGGTCCTCTCCTATGCAGACAACCTCATAGTCACACCAAAGTATCCTAACTAATGCATGCAACAACAAATTTGCAATACCACATCACAAAACTAGACCACTGGCTCATCCAAAACAGAATGTCTTCATCCCCACAAGTCTTCAGTCACCTTAAACTTAAACAGAAATGAATCCAAAATGCACCCTCTCAACAACTTAAATGCCCAATTAATCCCACTTATCAAAATTCAACAAGCATTGCTAGTCATCAAATTATGACAAACATGACTTGCACACCATCCACCAAAAACATAAACACAAAGTCAACACACAAACTAAATGCCATCAGAAAACATACAGGTATCAGGTATAGACAAGAAAAAAAATCCCTTTGTGTCCTCAAAAAACAAATAATCTGCTCCACCTCAAACTATGCCTCACCTGCCTAGTCATCCACCCCATAAAAAGTATGTGTAATGGTGCTGCAAACCACACACAACAGGGCACTCAGAACAATCACTGGCAGCCGAGGAACCATAAGTACCTGACATCTACAAACAAATATATCCCATTACAATCCCACCTCAGTTCTCTCTAGACCCTTCCTTGGTGTTTCATTTGGGGTAAGAGTGGGCAGGCGTTATGACACCATCACACTAAATTCAGTATACAATCTACAGTTTCTTTCCAGGTAATATTTTGGATAACATACGCTAAGCACACTAAATATACATGGTATTCATGTATTACTCTATGCATCACTTAAAGATTTCTTAATGAAATATTTCCTAAAGCAAAACTTTATATATCTATATGAGGATATGTACAAATGATCTTTTCATCACCAAAACTATAAGCTACAGTTAATGTTTATAGTTGTGAAAGCTAACTAAATTTCATAACTTTCTTGGGGTTTGGTCATGGTAAGAGAGAGTGAGCACTTAAACAAGCATCACTTATACATGTGATTCCTTTGTGCAATCTGTAACTGAAGAACATAAAATGATTGCATATACATGAGTTTGTAGTTACACACTATATATGACTGTTATGGAATCTATGAAGGCCAGTGTTCACTTATGTCCTACACAAAACTCCTGGCATTTCTATTCATCTGACTAACAATAATAAAATTTTCAGTCAAAAATGCCAAGATATATTCTGTTTGTTCTATTTCTAGCTCTGCCTTCTATACACATATGCAGGTTGAGCATTCCTAATATGAAGACCCAAAATGCTTCAAAATCTGAAACTTTCTGAACACGACATGAAATTACAAGTGGAAAATTCAACACCTAATCACACTATTTTCTTCATTGTATCAATGGTATTTCATATTTTTTATTAGGAACTTATGTGTGAATAAGTGTAAGAAAATGATTGCTTATTAGCAGCATATAAATTCAGAGACAGGAATGAAAGTGATGCCAAACAACCACAGATTGTCCACATGGGTGGCTGAATTTATGACTCCTTAGCTGTTTCATGATTCACTATTACACGAACTTTGTTTTATCTGCAAAATTATAAAGAATATTGTATAAATTACCTTCAGGCTATGTGCATAAGGTATACATGAAACATAAATGGATTTTGTGTTAAGGCTTCGGTCCCATCCCCAAGATATCTCATTAAGCATATGCACATTCCAAAATCTGAAAAAAATACAAAATTCAAAACACTCCTGGCCCCCTTTGCGGAAGATGAAAGCCAGCAAGGCAGCAGGTTTGGATGGTATTGCAGTGGAATTTATTAAAAAAGGGGGTGACTGTATTGTTGACTGGTTGGTAAGGTTATTCAATGTATGTATGATTCATGGTGAGGTGCCTGAGGATTGGCGGAATGCGTGCATAGTGCCATTGTACAAAGGCAAAGGGGATAAGAGTGAGTGCTCAAATTACAGAGGTATAAGTTTGTTGAGTATTCCTGGAAAATTATATGGGAGGGTATTGATAGAGAGGGTGAAGGCATGTACAGAGCATCAGATTGGGGAAGAGCAGTGTGGTTTCAGAAGTGGTAGAGGATGTGTGGATCAGGTGTTTGCTTTGAAGAATGTATGTGAGAAATACTTAGAAAAGCGAATGGATTTGTATGTAGCATTTATGGATCTGGAGAAGGCATATGATAGAGTTGATAGAGATGCTCTGTGGAAGGTATTAAGAATATATGGTGTGGGAGGAAAGTTGTTAGAAGCAGTGAAAAGTTTTTATCGAGGATGTAAGGCACGTGTACGTGTAGGAAGAGAGGAAAGTGATTGGTTCTCAGTGAATGTAAGTTTGCGGCAGGGGTGTGTGATGTCTCCATGGTTGTTTAATTTGTTTATGGATGGGGTTGTTAGGGAGGTGAATGCAAGAGTTTTGGAAAGAGGGGCAAGTATGAAGTCTGTTGGGGACGAGAGAGCTTGGGAAGTGAGTCAGTTGTTGTTCACTGATGATACAGCACTGGTGGCTGATTCATGTGAGAAACTGCAGAAGCTGGTGACTGAGTTTGGTAAAGTGTGTGAAAGAAGAAAGTTAAGAGTAAATGTGAATAAGAGCAAGGTTATTAGGTACAGTAGGGGTGAGGGTCAAGTCAATTGGGAGGTAAGTTAGAATGGAGAAAAACTGGAGGAAGTAAAGTGTTTTAGATATCTGGGAGTGGATCTGGCAGTGGATGGAACCATGGAAGTGGAAGTGAGTCATAGGGTGGGGGAGGGGGCGAAAATCCTGGGAGCCTTGAAGAATGTGTGGAAGTCGAGAACATTATCTCCGAAAGCGAAAATGGCTATGTTTGAAGGAATAGTGGTTCCAACAATGTTGTATGGTTTTGAGGCGTGGGCTATGGATAGAGTTGTGCGGAGGAGGGTGGATGTGTTGGAAATGAGATGTTTGAGGACGATATGTGGTGTGAGGTGGTTTGATCGAGTAAGTAATAATAGGGTAAGAGAGATGTGTGGAAATAAAAAGAGCGTGGTTGAGAGAGCAGAAGAGGGTGTTTTGAAATGGTTTGGGCTCATGGCGAGAATGAGTGAGGAAAGGTTGACCTAGAGGATATATGAGTCTGAAGTGGAGGGAATGAGGAGAAGTGGGAGACCAAATTGGAGGTGGAAAGATGGAGTGAAAAAGATTTTGAGTGATCGGGGCCTGAACATGCAGGAGGGTGAAAGGCGGGCAAGGAATAGAGTGAATTGGATCGATGTGGTATACTGGGGTCGACGTGCTGTCAATGGATTGAATCAGGGCATGTGAATCGCCTGGGGTAAACCATGGAAAGTTCTGTGGGGCCTGGATGTGGAAAGGGAGCTGTGGTTTCGGGCATTATTACATGACAGCTAGAGACTGAGTGTGAACGAATGGGGCCTTTGTTGTCTTTTCCTAGTGCTACCTCGCACACATGAGGGGGAGGGGGATGTTATTCCATGTGTGGCGAGGTGGCGATGGGAATAAATAAAGGCAGACAGTATGAATTATGTACATGTGTATATATGTATATGTCTGTGCGTGTATATATATGTGTACATTGAGATGTATAGGTCTGTATATTTGCGTGTGTGGACGTGTATGTATATACATGTGTATGGGGGTGGGTTGGGCCATTTCTTTCGTCTGTTTCCATGCGCTACCTCGCAAACGCAGGAGACAGCGACAAAGCAAAATAAATATATAAATAAATATTATGTGGTAAGGTTATTTAATGTATGTATGACTCATGGTGAGGTGCCTGAGGATTGGCGGAATGCGTGCATAGTGCCATTGTACAAAGGCAAAGGGGATAAGAGTGAGTGCTCAAATTACAGAGGTATAAGTTTGTTGAGTATTCCTGGTAAATTATATGGGAGGGTATTGATTGAGAGGGTGAAGGCATGTACAGAGCATCAGATTGGGGAAGAGCAGTGTGGTTTCAGAAGTGGTAGAGGATGTGTGGATCAGGTGTTTGCTTTGAAGAATGTATGTGAGAAATACTTAGAAAAGCAAATGGATTTGTATGTAGCATTTATGGATCTGGAGAAGGCATATGATAGAGTTGATAGAGATGCTCTGTGGAAGGTATTAAGAATATATGGTGTGGGAGGCAAGTTGTTAGAAGCAGTGAAAAGTTTTTATCGAGGATGTAAGGCATGTGTACGTGTAGGAAGAGAGGAAAGTGATTGGGTCTCAGTGAATGTAGGTTTGCAGCAGGGGTGTGTGATGTCTCCATGGTTGTTTAATTTGTTTATGAATGGGATTGTTAGGGAGGTGAATGCATGAGTTTAGGAAAGAGGGGCAAGTATGAAGTCTGCTGTGGATGGGAGAGCTTGGGAAGTGAGTCAGCTTTTGTTCGCTGATGATACAGCGCTGGTGGCTGATTCGTCTGAGAAACTGCAGAAGCTGGTGACTGAGTTTGGTTAGGTGTGTGAAAGAAGAAAGCTGAGAGTAAATGTGAATAAGAGTAAGGTTATTAGGTACAGTAGGGTTGAGGGACAAGTCAATTGGGAGGTAAGTTTAAATGGAGAAAAACTGGGGGAAGTGAAGTGTTTTAGATATTTGGGAGTGGATTTGGCAGCGGATGGAACCATGGAAGCAGAAGTGAGTCATAGGGTGGGGGAGAGGGCGAAAGTTCTGGGAGCGTTGAAGAATGTGTGGAAGTCGAGAACATTATCTCGGAAAGCAAAAATGGGCATGTTTGAAGGAATAGTGGTTCCAACAATGTTATATGGTTGCGAGGCGTGGGCTATAGATATAGTTGTGCGCAGGAGGGTGGATGTGCTGGAAATGAGATGTTTGAGGACAATATGTGGTGTGAAGTGGTTTGATCGAGTAAGTAATAATAGGGTAAGAGAGATGTGTGGTAATGAAAAGAGTGTGGTTGAGAGAGCAGAAGAGGGTGTTTTGAAATGGTTTGGTCACATGGAGAGAATGAGTGAGGAAAGATTGACCAAGAGGATATATGTGTCGGAGGTGGAGGGAACGAGGAGAAGTGGGAGACCAAATTGGAGGTGGAAAGATGGAGTGAAAAAGATTTTGAGTGATCGGGGCCTAAACATGAAGGAGGGTGAAAGGCGGGCAAGGAATACAGTGAACTGGATCGATGTGGTATATCGGGGTCGACGTGCTGTCAATGGATTGAATCAGGGCATGTGAAGCGTCTGGGGTAAACCATGGAAAGTTCTGTGGGGCCTGGATGTGGAAAGGGAGCTGTGGTTTCGGGCATTATTACATGACAGCTAGAGACTGAGTGTGAACGAATGGGGCCTTTGTTGTCTTTTCCTAGCGCTACCTTCGTACACATGAGGGGGGAGGGGGATGGTATTCCATGTGTGGCGGGGTGGCGATGGGAATAAATAAAGGCAGACAGTATGAATTATGTACATGTGTATATATGTATATGTCTGTGTGTGTATATATATATGTGCACATTGAGATGTATAGGTATGTATAATTGCGTGGGTGGACGTGTATGTATATACATGGGTATGGGGGTGGGTTGGGCCATTTTCTTTCGTCTGTTTCCTTGCGCTACCTCGCAAACGCGGGAGACAGCGACAAAGCAAAATAAAAAATACTAAATAAGCGCAAGGAAACATACGAGGAATGGCCCAACCCACAGAATGTGATGGGTAGATCTACATCTGATCAATTTACTTATCATGACCACCTAGCTGAATTGGATGGGCATTAGAGAATCATGAGTGAAGGGGACAAATTCACCTTCAATAGCGGCCATTTTTCATAATCTATACTTGCATGCTTTTACTGTCCCATAATATGTTTAGAAAGTTTAAAGACTAAGTCATCTGACTTAGGATAATTAAAAAGTTTGATAAAGCAATATATAATACTATCATTCCTTTTGAGGTTATTTCCTTTAATAACCAACTAAGTACTAAACACACAAGTAATTTACATCATAATCTTAACTCCACTGTCTCTTTACTTACTTGTGCTGGCACATGGTCTCTTCCACCAAGATTTATCAGTGTAAAGACCGTCAGAACAAAACCATGTCAGAAAGTTCTTAAGTAAACCTAAATACTACTCAAATCTTTTATGAAATTCTGGTTACCCCATGGAAGGGTGGCTGCCCAGGAAAGATGCAGCATGACACTAAAGTAGCACCAGGCAATTGTGAAAATTAGAAGAAATTGTAAAACACCATTTCATATCCAAAGCAATCAAATGCTGTAGGATAAAAATTAAAATAAAAAACTCTTCTACTGTGAAATCTGCAAATGATATTGACAGTGCCTTTGGTTACCTCACTATAGGTAATCTTTTACACAATTAATATTCCTCATGTGACAAAACCATGTAAAAGACATGCACAAAATTTCAAGATCAACATAAAATACAACTGTATTCTTAATAACACAGATGCTCAGAATTTCCATACTGCAACTCTTACAATGGTGGGAGATACTTTAAAGGGACTGGACTCTAGTAAATATGATAACTCCTTTAAATCCTTTTCATTTTGGGTACAAAATGCCAAAACTAAGTATGAAGCTTTTCATGTACCTATCTTGCCTCTACTCCCAGGATCCCCCCCACCCCTGTAAACATCCCTATACTAGTTCCATTCCCCAGAACTGCAAAGTATCTTCATCATCATTTGACAACTATGGAGCAGTTGCATCTGACACTCATAAACGACATATTGAATAGAGATGCAAACATATTAGGATGATTGCATGTTAAATTTTCTTTATTATAAGTTTATAAGGAAATATAATTTTTATCAAGGAAACATTTTCAGTGATGCCATCAGTTTCCAAACCTATAATAAATATGGATAATACTATCATCACATGGAAAGTTAACCCAAAGGAAGTCCTCCTAAGATAAAGAGATGGCATTCAACTGCTGAATCATGTTATTACAGAATCTGCACATGAATTTAGCTGAAGACTGTTTTATAATTTGTAAGCAGATGCATCTTCAAAGGTTAAACAAGAAAATCAACAATGTTGTTTGAACTATTCACAAGCAATTCAATATAAAACTAAAGGGAATCTCACCATACTAAGGTTTGTATTCTTTACTGCAAAGATATATTCTGGTCTGATCGCTCCAAACTCCAGTATCTCTAAACAAGGAACATACATCACTAATTGCATTGACTACTGCCTAAACAAGAAGTCAATGGCCCTCATGAGTAAGCAACAGAAATACAGTATTAATAGAAATATGACAGTGCATATAAATTGTGTAATTTCTTTCTATGGCTTAAATTTTTCATTTAGTGAATCTTTCCCTTTAAGGATTATCAGCACTACAGCACCACTCTGGACTGCACAAATCCAAACTCAAAAGTATCAGAAATGTCTACTTTTCTTTGTATATTTTCTTACTTGTTTTCTCTAATCAATCTGTCATATAACTATATCATGGATATGACCTTAATAGATACCATATTTCTCATGGTATAAGCATTCGACTCTTAATATCACGAATCTAACACTACCATATACAGAGATGAACTGTCATCAGTTTTTGGGGATAGGTCTGTTGGAACCATCCTTCTGCTGAGGTAAAATATTATCAAACTTAAGGAATATTTGAGGTCAACTAAATCAAACTACAGTCAAATCCTTGAATATGACTGCAATAAATCATAGGAATATGAATTCAACCCAATGGGCAGATATGGTTCAACCTATTCAAAGAAGAGTAAATAATCTTCCTGTTACAACAACTGATGATGAAATAAAAAACACTCACTTTCTACAAAAAGGAAACCACCATACAAAGGAAGTGGGATGCAGCTGTACACAGCAAAGAGATATGCAGCACTCTAGAATAAGAAATTTCCAGGATGATTCTTTGCTTATATTAGATGTCAATTTTTTTTTTGTAAGCCTTACACTTATGCACTGTATAATATGATGCATTAGTTTAAGATCTATAAATCACATCCCACTTCTTACAGCCTCACACTTTATTCTACATCCATACTAGTCCTGGTGCTGATTTCCAAACCCTTAATTGGCTGATACTAAGTACAACAAAAGTTTTTCTTTAAACCCTGGCCCTTAATTTATGATTATAAAATCCTCAACAAAAATAAAGTGTCTACGTGTTAGAAAACCACTAACATGTTAAGTTATTGCTGATGGATTCCAGCTTGTGAAATGATCACAGAACCTATCCTTTTAGAAATCAGCTGTATATAATCAATCTTCACCAAAATTTGTAGACTTATGCAAATACATATCCTTACATTAGAAAAAAAATCATTACATGTTTCTATATCCAATACTTTGTAGCAGAAAGAAAGAATGAACTTGATTTATCAGAAATGACAGAAGATATTGGGAACTAAGTAATATTACCTTTTGCTGGTAAAACTGCATTTACATCAGTTGAATTGTCAAATTCTGCTGAAACACCATTAAAACATTTGTTACATTACTATCAATCTATATCTCTGATGGCCATTCCCTTCAGAAACATTTTCAATGGGGTGGTCACTGCAAAAGAGTTTCCATAACTGATGAACTCTAGTGCCACTTCTCAGACTTTAGTGCCTCACCCTTAACAGGCCACTGGCTGAAGGCAACATGATTGTTACATTACATTTCCAGATAATTAACTAATTTCTTAAAAAGGCAAGGTTTAAATGACTTAATATATGTTTATGATGAGTTTAACACAAATTAGAATTTGCAGGAACATTATACAAGGGAAGTGATTATCTGCTGTAAAATATTACGTGATAGCATTTCACACAATGAGTTATGAAAAACACACAATAAATTGGGAATAAACACCAAAGAAATTTAGGAAAACATGAAACAGCAAACAGCAAATCAAAACATTATAAAAATCAACACATAAACCAGTTCTTTATCTCATATCTTTCAGGTCAGTTATTGGCAGGTACACGCTATGGCATGAAATGGATGTATACATGCAAAAACAGCAAATGAATCCTCTTTACTAATGGATCTGATGGATTTCAAAATGAACACTACAACTCCAGTTGTCTTGTTTGAGATGGTAAGCATGAAAGTGAGAAATTTCATAAAAATTATGGTAGCTGCTCTGTGTATTAATCACTCTTGAAATAAGCATTAATAAAAAGCATATAACTGTTTGAAAACATTATACTCTGCACTGTATACTTTGTTTTAAGCACTTTTAAAACGATATGTAAGGAAAGCAAGACCACAGACCATTTGTCAAAACCCTTTACCTGATGTCATACTGTCTCATACAAAAGCTATAAAGATAGTTTTTTGTTGGGTGTATGTGTAAATCATCATGTCATACAAAAACTATAAGGGTAGCATTTTGTTGGGTGTCCATGTAAATCATCAATTTTGTGAAACTTTCCCACCAATTTGGGTCTTCCTCTTTTACAAATGTTAGATTCATCATCATCTATTTCTGAAAGAACTGGTGCTAGTTGATAAATTCACATAGATTTCAAGCCCAAGCACCAGTACAAATAAGATGAAGGAGTCTGTGTGTGCAATGATTTCAAAAACATTCCTTGCATTTGCTACTGAAACAATCCAGCACAGCCTGCAATACTGTGGGGACACACACCTAGTTTATTGCAGGAACATTACCAACCACCATCCATCCATTACCCAGGAGTGTGGGCAGAGGTGGTTGAGGACCAAAGGAATGCTGACAAATGATAGCTTGATAACATGCACTTATTACATGCATCTTTGCACGGTGATAATTTGACAGTCACGAATTTGAGATACAAACATCAAGAGGAAAAAATTGTTAAGACTTGGTTCTTCATGATATTCACACAATCATAAAACTGCTTCTTGACCTAGATGTAATAAGTTAGCATCAACTGAAAATGATGTGTTAAGCTGTGTTATGGCATTTCAGAATTCTGGGTTAGTTTGAACAAGTTTTGTTGCCCCTGCCCAACAAATGCATCTTTAAATTGAGGCACTGTATGCATGGTATCCTGTCAAAGCTTTGCATATGAATTCTTCTCCAAGGGTAGACCCAATCATAGAAAGACTGATGCATCCTTACTACTGCTGTGTTCTTGTACTGAAACTATGGTTGTTGCTATATCACAGGTTATACCTATAAATGGGTGTGTCAAAAATCCTGTCAACATAAGCTGATGCCAAAGCATTTCTTACACAGTTTCTAAATATTAGAAGTGGCAAATACCTCAGTGTCATTGCTGTATGCACTTTCAAACTTTGGATGATTGCCATTACATCAATGATGAATATGCTCTCACAATGAACTAAATCAATCATCTATGCTTCTTTTTTCAATTCTTTGAGCAATGAGACCTCAGCTGTCTTTACCAAGTCGCCATCTAAAGTTGCGATAGGAAGGGGTACAGGATCGAAACAATGCTTGAATAATTAAGCCAGTAATACCCATCTGTTCTAAACAGTCCCGAAAATCAGCTGCTTAAATAGCTCAAATTTTGAAACTTTTATCCATTGCTATTATATCAAGGGAACTGGTTACCTCTTCACTTGAAGTATATCATATCATGACACAAGTTTGTATGGAGTACAAAAATTCATCTCTGGTTATCAATAGCAGGGGAGAGAAAAAGTTTGAAAAGGCTTTATATTGAGTCCATTTGCCATATATGTGCTACAAATGTTCTTTTCTTTTAAACTATTCGCCATTTCCCGCGTTAGCGAGGTAGCATTAAGAACAGAGGACTGGGCCTTTGAGGGAATACCCTCACCTGGCCCAATTCTCTGTTCCTTCTTTTGGAAAATTAAG
Source organism: Panulirus ornatus (assembly GCF_036320965.1). Lineage (NCBI taxonomy): Eukaryota > Metazoa > Arthropoda > Malacostraca > Decapoda > Palinuridae > Panulirus > Panulirus ornatus. The sequence goes on from NC_092234.1 coordinate 5,453,168, forward strand.
AAAAAAAAAAAAAAAAAAACGAGAGGGGAGGATTTCCAGCCCCCCGCTCCCTCCCCTTTTAGTCGCCTTCTACGACATGCAGGGAATACGTGGGAAGTATTCTTAATCCCCTATCCCCAGGGATAAATGCTACAAATGTTATGTCTGCAAATTTTGGGTATTCTCGGTATCAAAGTTTAGTACAATGTAATCTTTAAAGGTCCTAAAATTAATAAACTATTTTTCTTGTTGAAGGAATTGTATATCTAAACAAAATGTCTCCTTTAAATCTAAGTCAGAAATGCAAAATCATTTCAACTTATAAATGGTATGTATGTTAAGATTCAGTCTTAGGAAACAGACTGTTTCAATATATATTTTTTTTAAATCAACACCTTACCTATTCATTTGGTCAAATTCAGTGCTACAATGTTGTGGCCTGTACTACTCTATTTCTACACTTTAATAATCATCCAGCAATTAATACCTGATTTATGTGGAAACATGTTTTGTAAATGTCTCATAAACTTGTGTTTATCATGTACTATATGTTTATGATTTCCTTTCACAAGGCTTTTTTTCATACTTGATTGTTGTTTCCCACATTAGTGAGGTAGCATCAAGAGCAGGAAAGGGAATGCTGCATCTGCTCACATCCATTCACTAGTTGCCACGTGCCTATTTTCAGATAATGTTTGGAAATCATGGAGTTATTGTCAAGAAACATATGTTTTACTGAAAATGAAACAGAACTCAATTTCTCATCATCCACCACTGGAATTATGCTTTACATGTTATGTGTAACCCAGACACTTGAGCCTGGTAAACCTAAATCTAAATGAACTTTTATCCATCATACATCTTTTGAAATTTAGTAAACACATAACTACATTCCACATTCGAGTTTTTATTAATCTTTTGAAATTTAGTAAACACATAACTAAATTCCACATTCTAAGTTTTTATGTCATTAATTCTATCAAACTCCATAGGTTGTCAGAACTACAATTAAGAATGTCTTGTGCAATCCAAAGAAACTCAAAAAACAGCCTGGGTCTCAGTCTGAAACAGAATGCAGTTAACCCTAATATGCTCTTCAATTCTGATGCAAAAATTCTGAAATTCTTTTCACTATATGTCATCATAAGGAATCTCGTAATCAACAATTCATTCAAGACACAGCTCTTCACACGCCAAATTACTGAAACATTTCACAATGTAATGGTCAACCTTTCATTGTCATTCTGTATCAACTTGTTAATAACAATTATGAAGCAAAGATTTAGCAAAAAGGCATTACAACAGCCAGACAATCTTAATTTCAGTACAAAGTAAGTGGTACTGAAAAACAAATAACTAGTAGCTATGAAATAAAGATCTATTAACCTGAGTAGCTAATTATAAATTAAGTATAACTGGCATTATCCAGTAATGTGGAAGCCTGACAGACATTTATGCTGATATAAGACAACATCCAATAATGATAGATAAAGTATCAAGAAACGATAATCTATAAAAATTTCTACATTACTAACTTAAGTGTAAGGAATAGTACACACTACAAGCATTATGAACTGTACTCTCTACACCATACGAAAAGAAATGCAATATATAAACTGTCAACTAGAAGGAAGTTAAACTTTGATGCTTTTCTTATGTCAACTGAAATACAAATGATTTCATTTTCGAAATTGGCATTTCAACATTTTCCTAAAACTTAGAAAATGCTTACTAAAGTCATGCCATAAATCTAACACTACAACTACTACTACATATTCACTTTATTCAAAATTCAGTTCAACAAACTATACAAGATTCTACACCAGTGGTCTTCACTTGAATCAAACAAATTCAACTTTGTCTTTGTTACTGAATATATAGTCATGAAAAGCAGAAAAAACAGGTATGTGGACTCACCATCATTCAAATACTTAACAGAGTTCTGGATACTCATGTAAGCAATACCTCTAAATTACATAGTTGCCGTGCTGATGCACCCCCCCAAAAAAATTGCTCTGGTTTAATAACTGATTTGTGTACTTTGACAATGTTTACTCAAAAGAGAAATACTATCAGCTTAATCAAATATGGCAGAGTGGTCATCCACAATTTCAAGATTAAATAAGCTACATAAAGTGCTTGCCAATATCAAAATCTGGTCACAATGAGTTGAATGGGCCAGCTAGTCACTGCCAACAAAATATCATTCAAGGTATGCACACACACATTGATGCACACACTGTATAGAGAGAAAAAGTAAGTAACTACAAGGAAAGGAAAAACTAATATGAGGAAATTGAACAAATCATGAATGTCCTCTAAGAAGAGGGAAGAAAATCATGGCAAAATAAAAATAAAAGAATATATCTAGAGGACAAAAGAAAGAGGAAACAGAGAGACTAGAGATACTGAAACACCCATAAAACATTAGCAGAATAAAAAAGGAAGAGTACTGAGAACAAAAAAAAATTATCAGTTAGGAAAACTAAAACTTCCCAGCATTCCATATATTCATGAAGAGTAAATGGTCAGTTAAAGAACAAATAATAGACTGAAGTGTGTAGTCTACATGGCTTACAGTGTGCAGAATTCATTCAAGAATCCTTCACCTTTACTCCCTCAGCTTTAGGCAGCTGACTTGATAAAGCTTTTTGGCTGTTTCTTCGCGGTTGCCCATTCACTTGTCAAACTTGTTGAAACAAACTTGTCTGTTTATAAGTCAATCTTTCGACAGACAGAAAAACAGCCCCAGGATATTCACACCATTCCATATCCTTAAAACTCAACAAGCAAATACACTGAAAATTATGGACATAACAAATACGAACTACCTTCATTGCCACACTGCTTCTGAATGTGCTTCTGACACTGGTTTGATTGTGCTTCTGACAATGGTTTATAGTCAAAGAGCAACTTCCCTTTGAAGAATTTGGGAAAACTCTTATCTATCTATTGATCTACCAATATCTCTGATACCTGTTCCCTCCTGCATTTCTCTCAAGGGGGTAGCCATGGCAACTGATTCTCCATAACTAGTGAATTGCAGGTGGCTAAAACTGCATGAAGGTATGCAAATGAAGTAGGTCAACCTTCCTCATCATCATTTTCAAGCTAGTGAATACGCCTAGAGAACTATGAACATTCAACATGAGTTCCTATACAGCAACCTAGCTTTTTCCATAGACATATCATTGATCAAGGTATGCAGTGTGACTTTAGCTAGGAAATTTAGTATTTTCCACTTTCACTGCAAGACCTATTGCATTCATTGGTAAACAGATGATGGAAAACAGCAAACACTTTATGTGGATCATCTAAACTTACAAAGTTACACAAACTTAACTGTCTACCTAAATGAATGTATTGTCATATATTTTGTTGAGATCTGTTAATTATGGATATCACTAAAATGTGTGCATTAATGACAGACTTCAGTAGTATTTTGCTGTTTCACAAAAATGGTTAGTCTTATTCAAGAAATGCTATAATAATACTCACTTGACTTCATTAATTTCAAATACTGCATCAAGGTTATAACATCCATAATGATTGCAAATGTGATATCCATAATAACAAAAATATTTATGACTGGACCATAAAACATCAAATATTACCTGCTTAAGGGGAAAAAGTGCAGAAACTTTCCCTATTACAACAATAACTACATTAAAACTACAAGGTAAACAAAATAAATCTCCCTTGGACTCTCCTGAAATATTACTAGAGTTCAGCATATATAAGTATGGTATGCTGGGAAGGAGCAACTTTATAAAATATCAGGATATATCTAAGATTGGTGCCACAGATTAGTTTCATGATTATTTGAATGGCATTATAACTACAAAAGTTGCTTCATAAATCTTTCAAGAGAGAAAGGCAAACAGTAAACATCTATACCATATCAAGTTAAAAATTCATGAAAAAAAACCTTACTGAGCACCAAATGACAATTCTATCCAAAACTCAATAATGCTATCCATACTCCATGCATCCTATGTGCAATGACATTACTTGAAAAATAGATCCATATATAAACGAAGACACAGGTTATCAAATATAAATATTTACAGGAAACCTTACCATGAAATATCCAGTTTTGCTGATTTTTCATTTTCTTTTGTTAAGCTTTGGTGAAAAGTCTAATTCATTCATAATGATAATATCCTATTCAATTTTGATCCTACTGGCTATGAGCTTGATTATCCAGGATGTCAGAGTTTATCATTCTTAACGTTTGATCTTAGTTCAGTGATCTTGAAAATACTTAAGCACAACCCATCATAAATTAGGTCCTGGAGAACAGGCATTCTATTTAGGAGGATCCTTGATAATAAGATGATATACTGTATAAAACTCCCAACATAGTACTCTATTTGGTCAATGTATACAAGCTCAGTCATAGTTACTTGACCTGTAAGACTATTCAAACTCACTGTTTTGATGAAATATATCAACATATATGTGTATCTAAAAAGAACTAAACTGTTGGAGTTTGCATAACCAAAATATACTCACCATGCTTAGAGTGAAAAAATATTCTTAACCTTAATCTGGAATTGTCCTATACGAATGATTTTAGTTCCTTATTTTTTAAATAAGTACAATACCATAATATTCGATGTGTATGTTTATGTTTAACACTCCATGGCTAATATGGCAACATTCAGCAACTTTCAACTAATACTATCCAACAAAATTATTTGTCCTGGGAATCTTTCACAAGCGACTTATTACAATCACCACACAATACACATCAAATCATGGCATTTTTTTCCAGGAAATTTTGTTTATGAATTCAGCAATGGCTGAATCAAGAAGAAAGAGAATGTATACTCTACTTATTGTTTTGTTGTATTTGGTGTATAACAGTTAACCTTTTCAAATTGATAACTATTTGCTCTAAACACAAGAAGTAACATGTGAATTAAACTAATTCTTAATACTAAAGCAAAATGATGTACCACAAATACACATAGCAGGGCTTTGGGATAAGATTTGAAAATTGTTAGTACTATATATGAAAATTTTTTTTTTAGTTACTAGACTCTGCATGCACATGGTTACAATGCAACCATGAAGTCACCTGTTTCGTTACCAGACTCCACATGCAAGTGGTTACAGTACAACCATGAAGTTACCTTTAGCATCGCAGGATCATTGTTGAAGGATGCAAGGGAGTACAGTCTCATCAAGAACCTTCTCACTTCAAAGGTTTATTATTTCCTTGCTTATACTTGGAGTGCAGCCTTGAAGCTGAAGGAACTCCAGAAAAGGAGTTTTTGGGTTGTATAATATGTGATTTAGCCATCAACTATCATCTTTAGGTTGTTCCCTTATACATGGGTTGATCAAGTACATACAGGCAATGTTTGTGGGAATTTAGTTTGCATATATGGAATCCCCAGGTCCAACCCCACAGGGTGGCTAAAGGGAAAGGAGGCCCAACTCTCCAGGTTACTGCTGGTACGTCAACTGTAAAGCACTTATGAAAAAATAAACCTTTCACAAGGGTAAGGGTCTTTTCCCTGGTCTCATAGAACTGCTCTCAAGATCCATAAAGACCCTGGATGTATGTCTGAGGCCTCATATGACCCCACTCATGATCCACTGAGACCAAAGCAATCGTGACAGAATCTTAATAAGATTGATCAAAATTTATATTCAAAGTCACTTACTCCTGCACAGGTTACTGCAACAGCCTCTCTCCTTCCTATGCCTTGTAAATCATGAGCCCCTAGTCTTTTGAACGAACTTGAGCCAACCACCTGGCTGCACATCTATTCTGGATAACCCAATCATGAGTCTACTTGGAGGAACAGAGGAGCCAATCACCATATAAGACCTTACATTTCACCACGGAAAAGATCTTCCTTATCAAAGAAAGTGTTTCTCACTTGGTGTATGTCCAACTTGATCCTGTTCAAAACAATCAGCAAGGGACCCAAGATAGACCAAGGACCTCATACATAACAGTCTTGTAAAAATACTATAATCAAATTAAGAACTACATACCTGACTTAAAGATAAATCCCATAGGTTATACTGTTATTGGACTAGAAGAACCCAATCAATGTTAACTGCAAATCAATAAACCCTAAATAGCTTCTAGCACACAGTCTTGTCCTAAGAGTACACAGCACAGGGATATATGGCTAATTACAGGTTGTGGGAAAATAACATAGACCTAAAGAAAACTCAAGAGCCAAAAACACCCAGTGTTACTGAGGACAAGGAGTATGTTCTGTTTAGCATACATAGAGCAGGAATACATAAACTCTCCAAAACCATGCACTACTTTTTCAACTTATAAAAAGGCTTCTGGTTGGGAACTCTTTTCACAACCATGAACTACAGCAAGACACCTGTACAATGAAATAGGATACAAAATATCAAAATTCAAGATATAAGGTATGCCTATTGGATGTATAGATATCACCTCATCAGCACAAAATAGTTTCTCAAAATAAGGTTAGAACACTTGCTGGACATACAGTAAATCCTACAGGTAATTGCAGGATAACCTTAAGATCAAGGAAAAATAAGAACAAAAGGAGAAAAATATTTTCCCAACTATTCTTACAACACTATGGTTTGTGGTTACAAATCATTAATGAAGAGTGGTGAACAAAGGAGCTTCTGGGGAACTATACACTCCTGGCTTGCAGCAGGGGTTTACAAGACAATTGCCTGGATGATTGTAAAATCTAATCAAAGGGTTAAAAAAGGGAAAAAGGTCAAACTTCATGAACAGAATTAACTTTAAACATTCCCATGAAAGGGGATACTAGACATTTCAGTGAAAATCTACTCCAGAAGATGAGAAGTAAGGATAAAGCTAAAGCTGTTGTATGTTTTTCTGAAGGAAAAAGAAACCACACTACAAAGTAACAGTGTACATAACCCTGAATTGTTATCAGTTAGGACCTATGGGCACTTCTTCCAGGTATACTAATACTTTCTCTGTCTTTGTTCTTTAGAAAGGACTACAGCTAAAAGAGTGGTCATATTACCCAAGTATGTAATTTAAATACTTGGAAAAGAATTGAACCAACAGTCTACAGTCTATAAGTTTATTGAATCATGGGCATTACTCGCACTGAAGGAGTGCAAATGATCGAGAGATAAATAATGGAACATGACAGGATATCAAGAGGAAAGTGCAAAGGTTGAAAAGGAGGGCAGATGAGAGTTTGGGTGAGCAAGTATCAGCAAACTTCAGGGAGAATAAGAAAATGCTTTAGAAGGAGGATAATACTGTGAGGGAGAACAAAGTGGAGTATCAGTGAAGCAGGCAGGTGAGAAAGTGGTAACAGGTAGAAAGAAGGAGAAGAGGAGATGGAGTGAATATTCTGAAGGACTACTAAACATGTTTGATAATTGGGTGGAAGATGTGGGGTGTTTCAGATGCAAAGGTATGCAAGAAGAAAGTATCATGGCAAATGGTTTGACAAAAAGAGAAGAGGTGATGAAAGCTCAGTCTAAGATGAATTGTGGTTAAATGGCTGGAGAATACAGGACTGAAACTGAATTTCTTAAGAATGGGATGAATGTGTTGTTCACTGGTTTGTTTTGATTTTTACTGTATGTCTGGATTATTGTGAGGTGAATGAGGATTGGCAGAATGCTTGTACAAGGCAAGGGAAACAAAGGTGAATGCTCTAATTACAAAGGTGTAAGTTAGTTGAGTGTATTTAGTAAGCTGTATGGGACAATGGTGACTGAAAGAGTGGTGGCATGCAAAGAACATCAGCAGGTGAATTCTCTAATTAGAAAAGGTGCAAGTTTGTTGAGTGTATTTAGTAAGCTGTATGGGACAATGGTGATTGAAAGAGTGGTGGCATGCAAAGAATATCAGACTAGGTTGGAACAATCTGGTTTCATAAAGAGCTGAGGACATGTGGATCAGATGTTTGCCTTGAAGAATTTGAGAGAAATACTTAAGAGATGCAAGGATTTGTATGCGGCATTTATGGATTTGGAGGAAACATATGACGAACTGACAGATATCTATTGTGGAAGGTATTATGAATATAAAGTTATCAGATGCAGTGCAGAAAGTGTGCAGTAAGTGTGTGTGTGAGTAAGTGTGTGTGTGAGTAAGTGTGTGTGTGAGTAAGTGTGTGTGTGAGTAAGTCTGTGTGTGAGTAAGTGTGTGTGTGAGTAAGTGTGTGTGTAAGTGTGTGTGTGAGTAAGTGTGTGTGTGTCAGTAAGTGTGTGTGTGTCAGTAAGTGTGTGTGTGTCAGTAAGTGTGTGTGTGTCAGTAAGTGTGTGTGTGTCAGTAAGTGTGTGTGTCAGTAAGTGTGTGTGTCAGTAAGTGTGTGTGTCAGTAAGTGTGTGTGTGTGTGTGTGTGTGTGTGTGTGTGTGTGTGTGTGTGTGTGTGTGTGTGTGTGTGTGTGTGTGTGTGTCAGGTACTGCTTGCTGATGGCACAGAGCCGGTGGCAGATATGAATAGCAAACTACTGAAGATGGTTTGTTAGTTCCAGAGAGTGTGTAAAGGGAGAAAGTTGAGAGCAAATGTGAATAAAGGCAATGCTATTAGGTTTTGCATAGAAAAGAGACAGGTTAGTTTGAGTGTTAGTCTGAGTGGAGAAAGCTTATATAATTGGAAGTGGACATGGCAGCAAATGGAACCATGGGAGATAAAGAGAACTATAGGGTGTTTGAGGGGCCAAAGGTCCTAGGCACAATGAGGAAAGTGTGGAGAGAGAGAGAGAGAGAGAGAGAGAGAGAGAGAGAGAGAGAGAGAGAGAGAGAGAGAGAGAGAGAGAGAGAGAGAGAGAGAGAGAGAGAGAGAGAGAGAGAGAGAGAGAGAGAGAGAGAGAGAGAGAGAGAGAGAGAGAGAGAGAGAGAGAGAGAGAGAGAGAGAGAGAGAGAGAGAGAGAGAGAGAGAGAGAGAGAGAGAGAGAGAGAGAGAGAGAGAGAGAGAGAGAGAGAGAGAGAGAGAGAGAGAGAGAGAGAGAGAGAGAGAGAGAGAGAGAGAGAGAGAGAGAGAGAGAGAGAGAGAGAGAGAGAGAGAGAGAGAGAGAGAGAGAGAGAGAGAGAGAGAGAGAGAGAGAGAGAGAGAGAGAGAGAGAGAGAGAGAGAGAGAGAGAGAGAGAGAGAGAGAGAGAGAGAGAGAGAGAGAGAGAGAGAGAGAGAGAGAGAGAGAGAGAGAGAGAGAGAGAGAGAGAGAGAGAGAGAGAGAGAGAGAGAGAGAGAGAGAGAGAGAGAGAGAGAGAGAGAGAGAGAGAGAGAGAGAGAGAGAGAGAGAGAGAGAGAGAGAGAGAGAGAGAGAGACTGTGGTTATAAGAAGAGTATGAAGAGGGTGCTGAAAAGGGTGTGCTGAAACAGTTTCAAAATGTGGAGATGATAAGTGAGGAGAGAATGATGAAGAGGATATATGTGACAGGAGTGAAGAAGACAAGGAGAAGGGGGAGACTGAAATGGAAATGGGTGGATGGAATGAAGCCTGAATAAGCAAAAATACACTGGTGTAGGCATGCATGAAGTAGAGTGAATCAGAGTGATGTGGCATACTGGGGGTGATGAGCCATCAGTGGACTGAACCAAGGCATATGAAGCATTTGAAACATTCATGGAAAACCTTAGAAAGGCTTGCAGGGCATGGTTGTAGAAAGTGAGCTCTGGTTTTGGTGCATTATACATGAAAGCATAGAGTGGACTGAGCAAATGAGGCCCTTTCTTTGTTCCTGGAACTATCTTCCTAATGCCAGAAACAGCAAACAGGTATGAGTCTATATACATAAAGTTATAATTACAAGAAGATCAGATTCTATGAAAGAGTCCTGCTGTTACCCAAGATCTTTCTTTAGGCTTTTGTAGCCTAAGGCTGTGCTACTTCCTGAAGGTTCTGTGAAATTTAAAATGAGGGAGTAGGAACATTAGAAACTCTAACCTTAAATGCAGAGGGATATTGTAAGAAAGAAAGGTTTAATCAAAGCAGTCACAAAGCAAAGGAGCTTCAAGATATGCACTAACAAATATATAGATGGTACTGCAACCATATGATTACAAAAGATGCAAGTCAGAGGAACCTTCTCAAAATGGGTTGAGGTCACCAGCAGAGTTCTGCAAGATTTTCTTCTGGGACCATAACTCTTCTTGATCTATTTCAATGACTTCTCAGTGGGGTATGGACTCCTACCTGAATATATCTGCAGATGATGCAAAGATCATGAGGGAAGTGAAAAGCACAGAGTATTGTATCAACCTACATGAGGACTTTAATAGACTTCAGAGTTGGTCTGATACATGGTTGATAAAGTTCAACACAAGTAAATCTAAAGAAATGAGGAAGGATCAGAGTGAAATAGGGCTTTGTTATGATCATCATCTAGTGGAAATAAGATATAGGAATCTAAGTGTGAGAAAGATATGAGAGTTAACATCATCCCTACCTTGTCCCTATAGTCCCATCTTTAGAAAGCAATTATGGAGACCAAGTTTTTCTTCTTTTTTTTTTTAACCAAGATGGCACGAGTAGCTGAGATCCTAATCAAGGCCATCCCACTAATGCTATATAAACATATACCCTAGCCTGAGCCATTTTCTCACTCTATTGACCAACTCCTCGGGGTGGATGAACAGCTGGGTTGACTGTGGACTGATTGCCATAACCAGGATTCAAACTTATGTGCTCGACATCGGGTGGTCCTTGCATATGTCACAGTCAGGAACACTAACCACTATACAAATATTAAAACTGCACTGAAGTTCATGGATAAGAAAATATTCAGGAAGCTGTTCACATCATATATATATATGGCCAAAAACTAGAATATACTTCTCATGTCTGGTCACCATATCTTAAAGCACTAAGTAACAGAGAAAAGCTAGATGCCTTACTTTTTCCCACCTTGGAAGAGATAAAAGTGGAGGTAACATGATTAAATCCTTTTAAGTTTTTAAAGCAGACTGATGATGTAGACAGTAAACTGTTCTTCAAGAATCAGAGACAGAACAACTAGAGAGCATAAGATAAAATCAAGCAAAAAAAATTCTTGAGAAAGAAGTGATGTCCTTTCATTGTATAAGGATTGTGGATGAATGAAATAAGATGAATGAAGACATAGATAATGCAAACAGCATAAATAAATTTCAGATACTGTATGACAGCAAAAGATTTTCAAGGGATGGGACCCCATGAGTGTGAAGCTTCCTCCAAGTACAGTACAAATAAGTAATTACATCCACTCTCTGTCTCATGATTAATTCAATGAAACTAGATCTCCCCATCCACAACCAGGCCCTACAGGTCTTTCTGTGGTTTTACCTGACTGCTTCATGTGACCTATCCCAGATCAATGACAGCACATTACCCCCTATATACCACATTACTCTAACTTGCTCTATCCCACACACATCTCACATCCTCCTGAATTCTCAGGGCCTGACATCTCAGTGCATCTCACATTCCATATATCTACCTACTCAGTTTCCTCGTATTCTTATTCTCTTTCCATCCAACCTATATACCCTTTTAGTCATCCTCTCCATTGAATAAGACCATTTCTGTACTCCCTTTCAACTCTCTCATACATATTCTTCTTACTACCACACCTTTCTCATAACCTTTATTTTCTTATTCAATTAATCTAAACAACACATATTGTCTGTCCCTAACACGTTTTGTTCTGTACTTCTTTAGTGTCCACCCTCACATCCATACAACACTGTTGGACCCTTGTCCTCACCAACAGGGACCTCTCTTTCCACACAAACTTCACTGTACCCAGAACCTTTGCCCCCTCACTCACCCTATGGTTCATTTCAGCTCCCATTGTTCCATTTGCTTCCATGTCCACTTCTAAGTATCTAAAACACCGTACTTCCTCTAGGATCTCTCCATTCAAGCTCAGAGGCAACCCCCACCCAACATAACCAAACATCTACCCCTTTCTCGAAGATAATCACATACACTTCCCTCACTACCCGATCCATAGAAAGATTAAACAGCCACAGTGACATTACACATCACAGCCACAGACCCACCTTTCTTTCAAACTTGTTCATCATATCCTGCATTAGTAAGGAAGTGCCAGGAACAAGGAAATGGCCTCACTTGTTCACATCCACCCACTATCTACTGCATAATGCACAGAAATCACAGCCCTCTATCCACAGTCATTTATGTGATTCCCCCTTAACACTTCACATGCCCTGGTTCAGTCTGCTGATAGCACATGTATACCACACTGCTTACTCCACTTTGTCCCATGTACACCTTACACCCTCCTACATGTTGAGGTCATAAGCATTCAAAACCTAACTACCTCCATCCTCCCACCTACAATACTCTCCCTCTTTGCTTTGTTCCCTCCATTTCTGACGCATATACCTTCCTTGTCTTCCTCTCCTCACTCATCTTTTCCATTTGTCCAAAAAATTTCAGCACACCCTCTTCATCTCTCTCAATTATTCTCTTCTTATTACCAAAACTCTTACCCTATCATTTCTAACTCAATCAACCCTTCTCATATCACAAACTGCCCTCAAACATTTCATTTCCTTTGCATCCATCCACTTCCATACTTTCTCATCTACAGCCCACGTCTTGCATCCAAACCAAACAGCTAGGACTACTATACCATCAAACATGCCCATACATAAACAAGAGGTATTATTGGACTATGCTTTAGAGTGGCTGTATCATGATAAAGGAGTAACATTTGATGAAGCTACATTATCATAAACAGATGGAAAGGAATACAGCCTCCTCCAGAACCTTCTCTCTACAAGAGGTCCATTATTTCTCCACTCTTAAGCGTAGTGCTGCCTTGAAGCTGTTGGAGCACCACAAAAAGGGTCCTGGAGTTAAAAAATAACAACATATATACAAGACAAACAACTTAATACAATAGCTCTGCCACTACATCATGATTTTTTGAAGGAGATTTTGGAGAATCTAAATGAAAAATGCAGAAGACTATGGAGGTAGCTCACATGTGTAAAAGAGGAGGGAAACAAACTACACAACAATCAAAATACATGCTTTGTATTATATCACACAGACAATATGGCAATTATTGTCATGGTCATCACATCCAGGTACACAACCATAATTGGTCCTTATAACAATATTTTTAGATGATAGAAATATTAAATTTTTATAAAATTCTAAATATCTAAAAAAAAATTTGGCAAGACCCTGAAAGACAGCGGCAAAATGTACAGCCATATTGCTGTTAGTCATCTATGAAAACAATAAATACTTAAGGATTAAACTGGAGCACCAATATTGTGCATGGTTATCTTACATAGTAAGTTTCATGAGGCAATTTTTACTTTCAACAATGCAATGACGTCCACTATATCATTAATAGATCATCCAAGAAATCTTTAATAAGATTAATGAAAAGAACTTTTTAACTCAAATAAAACTAAACAGCACCAGAGATTGCATAAAATCTTAAAAGTCAACAAGGTCTTGACCACTTTAAACACAACTATAACAACAATTTTACTCCGTCCCAGCTGCTACCTCATTCAAGTTTGAATTAAGAATCTGCTGTATCTCCAAACCTGTTAGGTAATGATGAGCCTTAGAGATAAACTGTAGAATTCCTTTTTATATTTTCTTAGATTAGCAGTTTCTTCAACTAAACTTGAATAATACCCAAAATGATTCTTACATGGGGCAGTGAGCCATCTTCTAGAACTCTCCAAGTTTGAGGTCTGCCATCTTAATTTTTTCACCTCAGTCATAACAGCACACTCATAAATCTTCTTAAGTTTCTTAAAAGAAAGGCTTAAAAAATCAGACCAAACATAAGATATTAGTTCTATAATATGGCAAGGAACTGAGAAGTATCAGCAGCCCCTGATGTAAAGTCTAAACAAGTTTGTCAAAAAAAAAAGAGAAAATCATATAATTTTAGGTAGGTCAGCTCAGGATGGAACAGGAATTTCACAATGAAAACTGATATTAAGAAAACAATTGGATGTTGGAGTGAGGCTGAGGGAGCTATGTAATACATTGTTAATGCTATTCCCCTAATTTAGAATAAATAACCATGAAAGCTTGAGTAATGCTACCATATCTTTTACTATCTAATATCAATTTATGCGGAGGCTATCTTATCCCTTACGCAGCATATTTTGGGATTCTTGTAAGATATATTTAGTGAGCTGAAATTTTACTTGCCATATTACTTATCAATGGCAAAAATGAGTTGTAACTATTACTTATCAATGGCATAAAATCATTAAGCATTTAAAACTTAACTTTATCCAGTGGAAATTTTCAGTAAGTTTTAAACCACAAGTAACTGTATCATAAAATGATACACTTTTTTGATATCCATTACTTTATGAATCGTATTTTACCTTACCCTCCTGTCTCAAATGTATATGTAAACGCCCATACATGCACATATACATATCAACATATACATACACAGACATAAACATATGTACATATTCATACTTGCTTGCCTTCATCCATTCCTGTCGCTACCCCGCCCCACAGGAAACAGCATCACTGCCCCCTGCTTCAGCAAGGTAGCACCAGGAAAGCAGACAAAAAAGGCCACAGTTGTTTACACTCAGTCTGTACTTGTCATGCATAATACACCAAAACTACAGCTCCCTATCCACATCCAGGCCCCACAGACCTTTCCATGTAAGGTCTGTTTCACATACCCCGACTCAGTCTATTGACAGCACATTGACCCCGGTATACCATATTGTCCAATTCATTCTAGTCCTTGTATGCCTCTAACCTTCCTGTATGTTCAGGCCCTGATCACTCAAAATCTTTTTCACTCCATCCTTCCACCTCCAATTTGTTCTCCTGCTTCTCCAAACCACTTCAACACACTCTTCTGCTCTCTCAACCACACTCTTTTTATTTCCCCACATCTCTCTTACCCTTTCATTACTTATTTATATATTTCAACATTATACTTAATTGCCATTTCTCACATCTGCAAGGTAGTGCCAGGAAACAAGAAAAATGGCTCATCCACTCATATACACATGTGTATACATAAATGCCCATATACATACACAAACATATACATGCATACACATGTACATATTCAGACTTGCTTGCCTTCATCCATTCCTGTTGCTACCCTGCCACACAGGAAATGTGTATATATGTATATGTCTGTGTATATGTTTGTATGTATATGTATGTGCATTTATGCATATGTATGTATATACGAGTGGATGGGTCGTCTGTGTATATGTTTATAAGTATATGTATGTGCATTTATGCACATGCATGTATATACGAGTGGATGGGTCGTTCTGTGTCTGTTTCCTGGCACTACCTTGCTGACGTAGGAAACGGTGATCAAGTATAATAATAAAACGATATATATATATATATATATATATATATATATATATATATATATATATATATATATATATATATATATTATCCCTGGGGATAGGGGATTAAGAATACTTCCCACGTATTCCCTGCGTGTCGTAGAAGGCGACTAAAAGGGGAGGGAGCGGGGGGCTGGAAATCCTCCCCTCTCGTTTTTTTTTTTAATTTTCCAAAAGAAGGAACAGAGGGGGCCAGGTGAGGATATTCCAAAAAAGGCCCAGTCCTCTGTTCTTAACGCTACCTCGCTAACGCGGGAAATGGCGAAGTTTGAACAAAAAAAAATATATATATATATATATGCACACATATATATATATATATACATATATATATATATATATATATATATATATATATATATATATATATATATATATATATATATATATATATATATCCCTGGGGATAGGGAAGAAAGAATACTTCCCACGTATTCCCTGCGTGTCGTAGAAGGTGACTAAAAGGGGAGGAAGCGGGTGGCTGGAAATCCTCCCCTCTCGTTTTTTTTAATTTTCCAAAAGAAGGAACAGAGAAGGGGGCCTGGTGAGGATGTTCCCTCAAAGGCCAAGTCCTCTGTTCTTAACGCTACCTTGCTAACGCGGGAAATGGCGAATAGTATGAAAGAAAAAGATATATATATATATATATATATATATATATATATATATATATATATATATATATATATATATATTTATTTATCTTATTTATCTATATATTATATGTATCATTTATTATTCATTCATTTATCTATTTATTTTGCTTTGTCGCTGTCTCCTGCGTTTGCGAGGTAGCGCAAGGAAACAGACGAAAGAAATGGCCCAACCCACCCCTATACACATGTATATACATACATGTCCCCACACGCAAATATACATACCCATACATCTCAATGTACACATATATATACACACACAGACATATACATATATACCCATGCACACAATTCACACTGTCTGCCTTTATTCATTCCCATCGCCAACCCGCCACACATGGAATAACATCCCCCTCCCCCCTCATGTGTGCGAGGTAGCACTAGGAAAAGACAACAAAGGCCCCATTCGTTCACACTCAGTCTCTAGCTGTCATGCAATAATGCCCGAAACCACAGCTCCCTTTCCACATCCAGGACCCACAGAACTTTCCATGGTTTACCCCAGACGCTTCACATGCCTTGATTCAATCCACTGACAGCATGTCGACCCTGGTATACCACATCGCTCCAATTCACTCTATTCCTTGCCCTCCTTTCACCCTCCTGCATGTTCAGGCCCCGATCACACAAAATCTTTTTCACTCCATCTTTCCACCTCCAATTTGGTCTCCCACTTCTCCTCGTTCCCTCCACCTCAGACACATATATCCTCTTGGTCAATCTTTCCTCACTCATTCTCTCCATGTGCCCAAACCATTTCAAAACATCCTCTTCTGCTCTCTCAACCATGCTCTTCTTATTTCCACACACCTCTCTTACCCTTACATTACTTACTCGATCAAACCACCGCACACCACATATTGTCCTCAAACATCTCATTTCCAGCACATCCACCCTCCTGTGCACAACTCTATCCATAGCCCACGCCTTGCAACCATACAACATTGTTGGAACCACTATTCCTTCAAACATACCCATTTTTGCTTTCCGAGATAATGTTCTCGACTTCCACACATTCTTCAAGGCTCCCAGGATTTTCGCCCCCTCCCCGACCCTGTGATTCACTTCCGCTTCCATGGTTCCATCCGCTGCCAGATCCACTCCCAGATATCTAAAAGACTTTACTTCCTCCAGTTTTTCTCCATTCAAACTTACCTCCCAATTGACTTGACCCTCACCCCTACTGTACCTAATAACCTTGCTCTTATTCACATTTACTCTTAACTTTCTTCTTTCACACACTTTACCAAACTCAGTCACCAGCTTCTGCAGTTTCTCGCATGAATCAGCCACCAGCGCTGTATCATCAGCGAACAACAACTGACTCACTTCCCAAGCTCTCTCATCCCCAACAGACTGCATACTTGCTCCTCTTTCCAAAACTCTTGCATTCACCTCCCTAACAACCCCATCCATAAACAAATCAAACAACCATGGAGACATCACACACCCCTGCCATAAACCTACATTATTCATATATATATTATATATATTTAAATTTATTTTGCTTTGTCGCTGTCTCCCACGTTTGCGAGGTAGCGCAAGGAAACAGACGAAAGAAATGGCCCAACCCACCCCCATACACATGTATACACATACACGTCCACACACGCAAATATACATACCCATACATCTCAATGTACACATATATATACACACACAGACACATACATATATACCCATGCACACAATTCACACTGTCTGCCTTTATTCATTCCCATCACCACCTCACCACACATGGAATACCATCCCCCTCCCCCCTCATGTGTGCGAGGTAGCACTAGGAAAAGACAACAAAGGCTCCATTCGTTCACACTAAGTCTCTAGCTGTCATGCAATAATGCCCGAAACCACAGCTCCCTTTCCACATCCAGGACCCACAGAACTTTCCATGGTTTACCCCAGACGCTTCACATGCCTTGATTCAATCCACTGACAGCACGTCAACCCCGATATACCACATCGATCCAATTCACTCTATTCCTTGCACGCCTTTCACCCTCCTGCATGTTCAGGCCCCGATCACACAAAATCTTTTTCACTCCATCTTTCCACCTCCAATTTGGTCTCCCACTTCTCCTCATTCCACCTATGACACATATATCCTCTTGGTCAATCTTTCCTCACTCATTCTCTCCGTGTGCCCAAACCATTTCAAAACACCCTCTTCTGCTCTCTCAACTACGCTCTTTTTATTTCCACACATCTCTCTTACCCTTACATTACTTACTCGATCAAACCACCTCACACCACACATTGTCCTCAAACATCTCATTTCCAGCACATCTACCTTCCTTCGCACAACTCTATCTATAGCCCATGCCTCGCAACCATATAACATTGTTGGAACCACTATTCCTTCAAACATACCCATTTTTGCTTTACGAGATAATGTTCTCGACTTCCACAGATTCTTCAACACTCCCAGAACTTTTGCCCCCTCTCCCACCCTATGATTCACTTCCGCTTCCATGGTTCCATCCGCTGCCAAATCCACTCCCAGATATCTAAAACACTTCACTTCCTCCAGTTTTTCTCCATTCAAACTTACCTCCCAATTGACTTGTATATATATATATATATATATCTTTTCTTTTCTTTTTTGCTTTGTCGCTGTCTCCCACGTTTGCAAGGTAGCGCAAGGAAACAGATGAAAGAAATGGCCCACCCCACCCCCATACACATGTATATACATACGTCCACACACGCAAATATACATACCTACACAGCTTTCCATGGTTTACCCCAGACGCTTCACATGCCTTGATTCAATCCACTGACAGCATGTCAACCCCTGGTATACCACATCGCTCCAATTCACTCTATTCCTTGCCCTCCTTTCACCCTCCTGCATGTTCAGGCCCCGATCACACAAAATCTTTTTCACTCCATCTTTCCACCTCCAATTTGGTCTCCCTCTTCTCCTCGTTCCCTCCACCTCAGACACATATATCCTCTTGGTCAATCTTTCCTCACTCATTTTTAATTTTTAATTTTCCAAAAGAAGGAACAGAGAAGGGGCCAGGTTCTTAACGCTACCTTGCTAAAGTGGGAAATGGCGAATAGTATGAAAGAAAGAAAGAAAAAAAAAAAAAAAAAAAAAATATATATATATCTCGGAAAGCAAAAATGGGTATGTTTGAGGGAATAGTGGTTCCAACAATGTTGTATGGTTGCGAGGCGTGGGCTATGGATAGAGATGTGCGCAGGAGGATGGATGTGCTGGAAATGAGATGTTTGAGGACAATGTGTGGTGTGAGGTGGTTTGATCGAGTAAGTAACGTAAGGGTAAGAGAGATGTGTGGAAATAAAAAGAGCGTGGTTGAGAGAGCAGAAGAGGGTGTTTTGAAATGGTTTGGGCACATGGAGAGAATGAGTGAGGAGAGATTGACCAAGAGGATATATGTGTCGGAGGTGGAGGGAACGAGGAGAAGAGGGAGACCAAATTGGAGGTGGAAAGATGGAGTGAAAAAGATTTTGTTTGATCGGGGCCTGAACATGCAGGAGGGTGAAAGGAGGGCAAGAAATAGAGTGAATTGGAGTCATGTGGTATACAGGGGTTGACGTGCTGTCAGTGGATTGAAGCAGGGCATGTGAAGCGTCTGGGGTAAACCATGGAAAGCTGTGTAGGTATGTATATTTTGCGTGTGTGGACGTGTGTACGTACATGTGTATGGGGGGGGGGGGTTGGGCCATTTCTTTCGTCTGTTTCCTTGCGCTACCTCGCAAACGCGGGAGACAGCGACAAAGTATAAAAAAAAAAAAAAAAAAAAAAAAAAAAAAATATATATATATATATATATATATATATATATATATACATATATATATATATATTTCCTCTCAAACTATTCGCCATTTCCCACATCAGCAAGGTAGCGTTAAGAACAGAGGACTGGGCCTCTGAGGGAATATCCTCACCTGGCCCCCTTCTCTGTTCCTTCTTTTGGAAAATTAAAAAAAAAAACAAGAGGGGAGGATTTCCAGCCCCCCCCTCCCTCCCCTTTTAGTCGCCTTCTACGACACAGGGAATACGTGGGAAGTATTCTTTCTCCCTTATCCCCAGGGATATATGTATATTTATATATCTATTATACTTTGTCGCTGTCTCCCGCGTTAGCGAGGTAGCATATATATATATATATATATATATATATATATATATATATATATATATATATATATATATATATATATATATATATCTTTTCTTTCTTTCTTCTTTCTTTCATACTTGTTCTCCATTTCCAGTGTGAGTGACATAGCAAAGGGAACTACAAAGAAAATGCCTCACTTGCTCCTATCCATTCCTAGATGTCATGTGTATGCACCAAAACCAACAACCCCCTGTCCAAAACTTGGCCTCACAAACCTTTCTGTGGTTTCCCAAAGCTTCTTCACATTCATATGACTTGGGTTAGTCCACTGACAGAACATCACCCCTTGAATACCACATCTCTCTACTTCACAACATCTCGTGCATACCTTTCATCCTCCTGCATGTTCAGATCCTGAGCACTCAGAATCTTTATCACTCCATCCCTACCTCTATCTCTAACTGGTCTCCCTTTTCTTCTAGTTCCCTGAACTTCTGGCACATATTTCATCATTGTCAATCTCTCTTTGCTCATTCTCCCCATATATTCACACCATTTCAGCACACCCTCTTCAGCTCTCAAAATAATACTCTTATTTCCACACCTCTCTCTTACTCTATCATTTCTCACTCAATTAACCCTCCTCACACCATATATTGTCCTCAAATATTTCACTACCAACACATGCACCCTCCTCTGTATATTCTCATCTATAGCCCTTGCTTCACATCTACACAACATAACTGAGACTATTATACCTTCAACCACACTCATTTTCGCCCTCCCAGATAACAACCTCTCTCTACAAGTTCCTCAATGCTCCAAGAACCTTTGCCTCCTTACCCACCTCTGACTCACTTCCTTTTCCATTCACTGTCACGCCCACTCCCAGGTATCAAAAACATTGCACTTCCTCCAAATTTTCTCCATTCCAACTGACCTGTTTCTCTACAACGCCATACCTAGTAAGCTTGCTTTTATTCACAAGCACTCTCAACTTCCATCTTTCACACACTCTTCCTCTGCTTCTCTAAGTATTTCTCACACTCCTCAGAGCAAACACCTGATCCAAGCACTCAATCACCACTCCTGAAATCACACATACACGTTACTGCATTTTGCCTGCTTGAAGCTACACTGTAAGTGAAGAGTCAAATTAGGTGAGGCTGTACCATCAAGAGTAGTCTGATCAAAGAATTTTTCATCCAAAAGGAATCTACATTTCCCTGCTACTGGAAGTAGCCCAGTCTTGCTCTACTGTAGCCTTTAGAATGAAATTCTGGGTTACAGCGGGACTCTTCTCATAGAAACTGTTCCTTGGGTAATCATAAATACATAAAATAAATAAATAATGAGAGGCAGAAAGAGATGGAGACAGAAGGATGGACAGAAAAAGGTATAAGTTGCTGGGGCCTGATCATGTAGGTGAGTATGAGGCATGCATAGAACAAAACGAACTGGAGCACTGTGGTTTACAGGGGGGTTGACATGCTGTCAAAATGGACTGATCCAGGGCATGTGAGGAGGTCAGGGGAAACCATGGAAAGGTTTGCTGGGTCTGGTTGTGGATACAAGTAATACATACATGTGCATGATACACACATAATTCTGTGAGGTTACCAAACTTCGCCAGTTTACGGTTGAACAAAAAGTGAAGTCTCCATTGATAGTGCTGTATCATATCAGCAAACAGGGGTAAGTACAGACTAACTGAAGAACTCACTACAGAGGAGTTCATTTTTTCCCTGCTTCTGATTGCAGCATTGCCTCAAAGGTGCAGGTGCCCTATAAAATGGGTAAAGGGGTCCTGGGGTTATGCATACAAATTATAATTTCATTATTACTATCATTATTATTAGTTATTACCATTATTATCATTATCATTATCATACTTGAACGCTGTTTCTCGCGTCAGCGACGTAGTGCCAGGAAACAGACAAAGACCAACCCATCCACTTATATACATACAAGTACACAGACATACATATACCTAACATATACACATATACATACACATACACAGAATTATACATATATACACAAGTACATATTCATACTTGCTTGCCTTCATCCAATCACAGCACCACCCTACCACACAGGAAACAGCATTGCCACCCCCTGCATCAGCGAGGTAGTGCCGGGAAAACAGACAATAAAAGGCTATATTCATTCACACTTAATCTCTAGCTGTCATGTATAATGCACTGAAACCACAGCTCCTTATCCACATCCAGGCCCCACAGACCTTTCCATAGTTTACCCCCAGTTGTTTCACACGACCTGGTTCAGTCCACTGACAGCACATCAACCCCAGTATACCACAATGATCTAATTCACTCTATTCCTTGCACGTCTCTCACCCTCCTGCACATGCAGGTCCTGATCGCTCAAAATCTTTTTCACTCCATCCTTCCACCTCCAATTTGGTCTCTGGCTTCTTGTTCCCACAACCTCTGATACATATATCCTCTTTGTCAACCTTTCCTCACTCATTCTCTCCATATGTCCAAACCATACTAATACTAATACTACTACTACTACTTTCTTTCTTTTCTTTTAAACTATTCGCCATTTCCCGCGTTAGCGAGGTAGCGCTAAGAACAGAGGACTGGGCCTTTTTTGGAATATCCTCAACTGGCCCCCTCTGTTCCTTCTTTTGGAAAATTTAAAAAAAAAAACGAGAGGGGAGGATTTCCAGCCCCCCGCTCCCTCCCCTTTTAGTCGCCTTCTACGACACGCAGGGAATACGTGGGAAGTATTCTTTCTCCCCTATCCCCAGGGAATAAATATATCATAACTATATCAAAATGCCCCTGAACTCTTCTCAATAAGAAAATCATCCAAAGTATATGTATTTACGTATGGCTTCTTTGTCCAGCAAATTTCAATCTTTCTAATAAGAGAATCATCCACAGTACATTTATGTATTTGCATATGGCTATTTAGTCCAGCAGGTTGTGCTGTATTTACTTTAAATAAGAGTGTCCCCTGTGGTGAATTATATCTCATCGTACGGTCTCCACAAGTAAGTCTGGTTGCCCTTATGAAAATTATACTCCCTGCAAAATATCAGTGCACTTAGACTGATGATTTGGAGAACTGTATTTCTAACTCTAAGCTATGCACTTCCAAGAAATGGTCATAAATAATCAAGGGGACATCCTTTGAAATCAATTATTCTAGCCTTAAAAACAAAAACTTCACAGAAGTTATCATCACAGTTTTTGGCAGTATGATTTTAAAAAAACCTTTTAACATTGATCTTTTAAGTAAACACTTAGCCCCACAGGTACAGTCATGTTGAGCCCTAAGGACTTAAAATGGTATGAATCTGACTAACTTTGCCAACAGGATATTGTTGTTCAATCCATTTGGCCCTGTAATTTTTTGTCATTTTTCTAAGGAAATTATTTTCTAACTTACTGTTTATCTATAAACTTAACTAGATGGGGTCAAATCGTTCTTAAAGAATTTAAAAAGTCAAATTAAGATCTCTCAAAAAAGGGATATTCCATGCCAAACACTTCTCTTCTAGAGCAAGTGGTTTTGTATAGAAATACTTGACAGCCTGTATAACACTGCAGTGCATTAAGTGCATCAAGGTTAACATGTTAAATGATCTTAGGAACTTTGTCTAATCAAAAGATTCTTCTTGAAAGAATAAACTCTGTAATATATATCACTGCACTAAATCACATACACTTGAGGCAAAATATTTGTTTTTACCTTTAATAAATGAGGTCATACCGAATGGCGAGTAAATGCCACCTGAACAGATCTGAAAACCCTTGGCCTAAGGATCCTCTGTACAGTTTCAGCCCACTGAATCTTTTGATTTTTATCAGGAATTGACCACAGTCAACATTTGTAGTCAGATGGATGAATGGAAGGTAGAAACTGAATGGATGATAAACAATGGACATGCACCTAAGAGTGGGTGATCACTATAGTTCATGATGAGCCATCTGCTTAAAGGAATAAAACAAAATGTGATGCAGAATACATCTACAAAATTCTATTTGCAGAGTCTTGTCTTATTGTTAACTGTGTGGTAGTTTATTATCTAAAATACTTTAACATAAAATACCCGAGACAGATGTATTATAACATCTATTACCTAATCTATTACCTAATAGATGAGTAAAAAGCTTAACCTCATCAAAATATATACTTAGCACCTCTTTGACTGTCACCATTCTCAACCTGAAGAAACACCAAAGCTCAAGATTATATTATAACCAAACCTATCATATGCAAGCTGATGACAAATAACAGCATAGTGTGGGGAAAGAACTATATATTCATTTATCAAAAGTTCTGTAATCGATCAAGAGAGCTGGACAAGGTTGGCCATGCTTATAGTTTTCTAAGCACTGGTCACTCTAACATAGTCCCAAATGAAGCTAACAACTCCTCACCAACAGGAATGTCACTCTAATTCCTAGGAAACAATACGATCAAATACATTATCCCTTCTCAAATGCCAGCGTGTCTCAAGCAAACATCTACTGATATTTTCAATTACCATTCAGAAAAGTTTTTAAGCTATTCATCTGTTTGGTAAACTGGAAGTGAATCAAGACATAATAAAAATTAATGTGTTTTAATGAAAGTAGTTTTAAGTGTCTCTTTCAATTCACAAAAAATAATCCTATGAAAAATCAAATTTCAAATGGAAGTCAAGTGAAGGAAGTGCAAAGAAATGGGATGGTTAGACCTCTTATAATAACACTAGTTAAGTGTTGTGGGTAAGACTGTCTTTTATCCTTCCTTGAAAGTAAAAACATGGCAAATCATGGCTATATATTCTGTATGCATTTCACATAAAACTATAATTTATGAGCACCACTGAAGAATTTTCATAACTTTAGAATCTATGTACATAATCAGTAATTAAGTCCTCTCCCTGCAAACGACCATTAAGAAATAGTGGCAAATATGGGGTTCAAACTGAATCTAAGTAATACGTAAAATCCCCTCTTCCATATACAATATATGTAAAAGCTACATGACTCCAAGGTTTTGCAATATTCGCACAATACCGTTGGCAAAAAGCTCAGCATAAAGCATAGGATTTTCAAGCTTTCAAGGCAACAATAGTAATACCTGAGTTAAAAAGATGTAGGCTTTAAGCTAGGGAAAAATTCTTTTCATTCATCAGGGATTCATCCCTGAAATCTTTTTAATATACAATGATTATCATCCCATTTTCATATCTACCTCAGCCCCACTTAGCCACATGTGACCATTATTTAGTGAGTAAAAACGGACGGTTTTAGTCAATATGTGTTAAACTATATTGACTTAGACTAGTATTAGCATCTTGTTAAGTTAAATTTAAATACAGCAATATATCATAACACCTTAAAAAACATAAAAATATAGCATCCACATGTTACAGCAACAATGCTTGGCACTTGGTATAGGAGGTCTCTCCTGAATTGTACAGTAAGGCACTATGAAAGTCAGCTGATATAGCTATATCACATCCTCGGTTCACAAGCTATTGTTACAATGAGGCACAACAAAATGTTAATATACGCGAGCCTCTCCTGATCTACGCTTGGTCCCCAATTTTGCTGCATCTAGCACAGGAATATGAGACAACGCAGGATAAACCTGGACCATCTTTAAGACATCACTTGTATGATATAAAATTGTAAGTGTGATTGATATTATACAAGAAAGTTCAGTAAACAAATTAAACTGTTTTAACTTTTCATCAAAGTTTTTCTTTTGAGTCCTTTAGACTTCCTGGTTCCCTTCAGTAGTCTTGGAAGCAGTTCTAATCTATGATTCTAAAAAATCAACTAATCTCTTCCCACAGGGTCAAGCGCTACTCATCCTGGTCCATCCTAAATGCACTTTTATGGCCTATGGGTCACTGCCAGGCATGCAAGGATCAGCCGGGCAACAAATAGGGTCAGCTGAATCAGAGTCACTATGGCACACACGTTGCATGCAGAATGAAAAAGACTTTCGCGCACTACATACTGTCGCTCATCCTTAGGCCTGTACATTTCCAGTTCATCTTCCAGGTCAGACACACGTGCTTTGAGTTCGTTGCGTTCATACAGGATCTCCTTTAGTTCAGTCATTGTGAAGCGGGGTCGATTGGGGTCATCACGATCAAACACCAACTTGTTGGTCAAATCCAAGCTATCACTCTGAAAGAGTATAATAAAGCTATCATATAACTTTGCCAATAATTCATTTCATCAGTATTATGCTACTAAACCACAAGGTGATTTCCCTTGCAAACCTCACCCTTAAACTCTTTATCAGCAAAATGACTTCCTAGACACACCCCATCTTGAAACTTCTGTCACAAAATGACTTCCCTGGCAAACACCATCCTTAACTCACTGATCATCATCACCATTTTCTCTGAAAGAAAATCTAAAGTTGTGAGTCCACTACATCATAATAAAAAATCCCATTTGCAGTTGAAGACAGGACTATGGTAGCATCAGTGCTTGGTGTTCTGTACACTCTCACACAACTACATGAGTTGAGGGAAAACTCACCTGCAGTTCAAAGACAAAAGATGGAACAAATTTTGTTTCCAAATATGTCTATGCAAAACTTAGTCAAATACTCATGGAAACTGCCTCTCTTATGAAGGAATGGGTGACACTATAATATAGGAGGATAAATGCAAATAGCTTACTAGAGGTCATTTCACATGTGGCAAAAAGTCAAGATCAATGTCTGTGCATGACTTATATTCAAAAAAGAATAATTCAACACACCATTTAAATTAAAATTAAATATGATGAATCACTTTTGCTAAAAATAATTAATGCACTACTAATCACAACAAAGAGTACATTAGCTTCTGGAATACACATATCATATAATAACCTTTTACTTCTGCACTGAGAAGAGACCCTTTATCATCACGGAGAAAATACCTCACCTTTCATGCTAGGATAAGAAAAAGTGGTGCAAGAATAAGGCTGTACTAACACTCACACTGGAACTAGCTAGGTCTTCATTTTCCTTTTGTGCTAGTCCCAGCCGCTGCCTTAATACAGTGACTGTCCGACTTTCCTCCTGCAAAGCAGCCTGTAGTTCTGCCCTCTCATCAATAAGGGATCTCATCTGAGTTGCATTTGTCCGCTGACGTCGCCGTAGCTCTCGATTTACATGGTTCATTTTGTCTATTTGTGACTTCAACTGAAAGTATGAAATCATGAAAAAAAAAATGCTCTTATTCTTCTTTATACTAATAGTGGTTCCAACAATGTTGTATGGTTGCGAGGCGTGGGCTATGGATAGAGTTGTGCGCAGGAGGATGGATGTGCTGGAAATGAGATGTTTGAGGACAATGTGTGGTGTGAGGTGGTTTGATCGAGTGAGTAACGTAAGGGTAAGAGAGATGTGTGGAAATAAAAAGAGCGTGGTTGAGAGAGCAGAAGAGGGTGTTTTGAAGTGGTTTGGGCACATGGAGAGAATGAGTGAGGAAAGATTGACCAAGAGGATATATGTGTCGGAGGTGGAGGGAACGAGGAGAAGAGGGAGACCAAATTGGAGGTGGAAAGATGGAGTGAAAAAGATTTTGTGTGATCGGGGCCTGAACATGCAGGAGGGTGAAAGGAGGGCAAGGAATAGAGCGAATTGGAGCGATGTGGTATACCGGGGTTGACGTGCTGTCAGTGGATTGAATCAGGGCATGTGAAGCGTCTGGGGTAAACCATGGAAAGCTGTGTAGGTATGTATATTTGCGTGTGTGGACGTATGTATATACATGTGTATGGGGGGGGTTGGGCCATTTCTTTCGTCTGTTTCCTTGCGCTACCTCGCAAACGCGGGAGACAGCGACAAAGTATAAAAAAAAAAAAAAAAAAAAACTAACTACCTTTAGATAAATCCACCTACTTTTTGATATACTTTCTTTAGAGCAAGATTATACAGAATTCAATACCAAATGCCTATTAAATTCAAAACCACCAACTTTCAACCTGTACAGTACCTCATACATTTCTCACCACCTTTATGAGAAAATACTTCTTTTTCTTTCACACTTTCACTTAACCGTCAGTTAAGTATTCTGCAGTAACTAGGATATTATCATCTTCCCCAAACCTTTCATCATTTACCAGCTCACATCATTTTTCTTTAACTTCCAGCACTCATAAAGCATTAGACTGGGAGGAATAATAAGGCTTCAAGTGTAGATGAGGATGAGGGAACCAGGTATGTGATTTAGAGAATTTCTGACAAACAGAGAAAGAGAAAGATATGTATGGGAGATTTATGAACCTGAAGGCTGATAAAAGAAGCTTTGTGGTAGATGCTGCTAACATATGATGTGGAAGAAAAGCCACCAGATGAAGAGAGGAATTCATATTAAGTAAGGCATGTGTGCAAGAAGGAAAAAGATGGTGAGTGGTTCCAGATGAAGTTGGGTCTGTGTCAAGGGCAAGTGATGTTGCCATGGCTATTTAACCTGCTTATGGATGAAGTGGTGAAGAAAGTAAATTTTAAGGTGTGTGAGAAAAAAGGTATGCAGCCAGATTGGGGAGTGGGAGCTCTGAGAGGTGAGTCAGTTACTCTTGACAGATGACAAGGCTTTGGTAGAAGACTCGAGCAAAAAACTGCAGAGGCTTGTGTCTGAGTTTGGGAGAATGTGTGACAGGAGGAAGTTGAGAGTTTATGTAAATAATGAGGTCTATCAAGGAACAACACCTGGTCAGTTTGAGAATGAGTTTGAATGGAGTGAATCTGAAGGAAGTATGGTGTTTCAGATATCTGGGAGTGGACATGGCAGCAGATGGAACTATGGGAGATGAAATGAACCATAGGGTGGGTGAGGAGGCAAAGTCCTGGATGTGTTGAAGAATGTATGGAAAGAGATGCTACTATCTGTAAGGGCAAAGATGAGTATGTTTTACGGTACAGTAATTCCAACAGTGTTGTACATCAGGTTTGGGACCTCAGTGGAAAAAATAAGATGGTGGAAGTGTTGGAAAGGAAATACTCTCAAGTCTAGGACAATATATGATGTAAGGAGGATTGATTCAGTACAAAATGACAAGGTAGGAGAGAGGTGTCATAAAGAAGAGTATGGTTGAAAATGCTAATGACGGTGTGCTGAAATGGTTCATACATATGGATGGGATGAGTGAGGAGAGGTTAGGTGGGTGTATTTGTCAGACATGAAAGGAACATCAAGAAAAAGGGAGACCAAGGTTATAAAGAAAAGATGGAGCACAAGATGCTTTGAGTTACTGTGGCCAGAACACACTAGAGGGTGTAATGCATGCATGGGATAAAGCAACCTTGAGTGATGTGGTGCACAGGGGGGTGAACTCCAGTCAGTAGGTTGAATCAGGACATATGAAGAGGTAAGAGAAAATTGCAGAAAGGTTTGTGGTGCCTGGCTGCAGATAGAAGTCTCTGGATTTGGTGCATTATTCATGAAAGCTAGGGAGAGGATGTGAACAAAGGGAGCCATACTTCATCTGTTCCTGGCACCACCTCTCTAACATGGGTAACGATGAACAAATATATAAAACAAAATGCAGTTAATCATATATTGTAATGCTGTATAGCAAAAATATACACTTTTGTTTCCTATCACTAAATATAAAATTACATACTTGCTAGATTTTCAATCCATAATATGAAATAAGGCTCACTTTGGAGTGCATTCAGAGGCACACATTTCTTTAAAAATTCCTATAAAATGATCTCGAGCTGCATCTAAAGTAAAACTTTAATATCATACATCCCTGTAAAAAAAAGCCAATATCTCAGATTACATATATCTGTGGTACTTTATCTGAAGCAAAATTTCAGGGATATCATTGTATAAAAACAAATCATTGCAGGAAAGCCAGGTATCCTAACATATATCTAGGAAATGTCATAAATACAGACCATAATTTTTCACTGTGTGGTTCTGATATTTCTATTTCTATGCAACTATACCAGAGTGCATTACTGTATGGAAGTCATGTATTTCAAGTACTTGAAAAAAATGCCACATATATAGACCCACATTTTCCAGTTCTGAGGTTTTGAGGTGACATTCCTTCTCAGTCTTGTGAAGCTGTTCTCGTTGTGCCTCAATGACTTCCTGCAAGCGAGTCACTACCTTAAGGTCCACTTCTGGTGTTGACCCTGCAGATGACAATACCATAAGAAAATAAGTATTACATGTACGATCCTGATATTTCCATCAACCAATTTGACTAATATCAGCCACCAACATTTTGACAACAAACTGTTGAACAAGATACTGACACGTAGAATCATTACAGGGTAATACAATAAGTTCATTTATTTATGTCATCCTGGGCAAACTGGGCAAAGAGCTGGACTTCAGATTCATGAAATGCCTGAAGCCCATGCAAGCTTGTTAAAAACCACGTATTTAACAATTAACAAAATGTTACTTCATTTTCAATATCAAGACTGAAACCACTGATGTATACATATCCATAGTCTTTAATTCCATTCCTACTGATGAGATATCTGTCTGAAACAACATCCCTTAAGCACATAAAAGTTACTCTTACTCATCTATGCTCTGGGCACCATACCTCCCTCCAAAGAAAGAGGACACTAACTAACAGAGAAATCCCTAAAAGACCTCACTAAAACCCAATCTCAATTCTCAAAAGAAGGCATGGATACTGACCATTGGCTATAACTGTACCCTCAGACTTGGCAAGGGATGAGGACAGCTTGCGGTTCTCATCCTGAAGGCGAGACACCATGGCCACCAGCTCATGGCTTTCCTCCCGAAGGCGGTCCTCAATGTCCTCAAGTTCCTGCAGTGACCAAAACATGAGACTATAGACACAATAGCTTGTTGGTCCAAAGGTATAGGAATATGTATCACATATGACACAAATGAGATTCAACCCCTACATCATCACCTGAAGGAACTATACAGAAGGTCCAGAGGAGAGCATCTGAGAGACATGAGTTGCAGGGAAAGGATAGAAGCTTTAAATTTCCCACTTTGAAAGAGAGAAAAGAGGGATGATGTGATCACAATCTTTATATCTTTAAAACAGATCAATGACACAAACAGAGAACAGTTCTTCAAGATGTAGGGACAAAACAATCTAAGGAAAAAAGAAATTTAGGAAGGAATTTGTTTAACCAAAAAAGTGAGAGTGGTGAATGAATGAAATACGATGACTTCAGATATAGTCAATGCAGACCACACAAATAAATTTAAGTTGTGTGATAAATAATGTTCAAGAGATGGGATCCTTCCAGTATAGTACGAACGAGTAATTGCACAAACATTTGCCAACAATGGAGGAGAGAAGGGATATGACTGATCTGATTACAGCCTTCAAATTTCTACGTCATTTGGATAACTAAACAGAAACAGTTCTTCATGATATGCAATGACAGAGTAACTATAAATCATAACAAGACGCAAGGTGAGAAGCTTTTTAGAATGGATGTAAAGAAGTATCGTTTTAGAGAATGGGTGGAGGATGGTTAGAAGACTAAACCATAAGAGTGTGAGTGCAGGTATCATATTACTGTTTAGAAAGCTATGATATGGTGAAAAAAAGCACATGAAATTGGGTTTCATGAAAAGAACTCTCTCCCATATAGATCGGTTATGTAATTATATAAAATACTCACACTATACTTGTAAGCTTCTATAACTGGAGTGCCACCAGTGCCAACAGCACCATTGGTGACATGACCCTACATGCTCACACCTCCCTCATCCCTATTATCACATCTTTCTAAATCTCAAATCATCCTTTTTTTCTAATTCCATTCTCTTCCCATTATCAAGACAAGTAACTTTCTGTCCATCAACTTATCAGCATCATT
Source organism: Panulirus ornatus (assembly GCF_036320965.1). NCBI lineage: Eukaryota > Metazoa > Arthropoda > Malacostraca > Decapoda > Palinuridae > Panulirus > Panulirus ornatus. Next base: position 5,485,057 of record NC_092234.1, read on the forward strand.
CCACTCTCCTATTTGCCCTCCACATCACCTCCCCATTTATTGCAACCTGACCCCCATCATTTCCTCATTCATCACCACCCCTCTCCCATCACTTCCCCATGCATCATCAGCCAATCCCAACACAAGGCCATAAAGCAAGGATGCGTGAAGGCTAGGGTGAATTTAGTGTGACCTGCTGATGGTCGTCAAGCGCTCCCCTGTGCTGCCTGTTATCTGATCCCTTCCTGCCACATAAACTACCCCGCCCCATCTACACTAACCCGCCCAAACTGCAACCTCCCTACGTCCTCTCTAAACCCCTACATATCACCTACACTTATGACACGTCCATTAAGTCAATGTAGTTAGGAATTCATCCCTAACTACAGCTGTATACACTTACGTGAGTATGACCAACAAAAATGAACATACATCCACCAAAAACAACGACATAAAGATACACCTACACCACATCTCCTCACACATTCATACCCACCTTACACCTTTCACTAAACACTTCCACCTACACTACGGCCCACATCCAGAACCACATTCTCACCTCCACCTACACAGCCTCAACCTACAAATAAAACTAGTCTGAAGTTCCACTTAATCATGAACCTTTCACTACAGTATTACTAACTTTACAAATCCCTCTCACTCTTACCTACAACACATTTGTAACACTATACATACTTTTTTCTCTCTAATTACATATATTGTTCTCACTCGACCTACACACATTTTGCATACTATATATATATATATATATATATATATATATATATATATATATATATATATATATATATATATATATATATATATAATTACAGTCCAGCTGTATTGAGCTATATTCAGATCAATGTATAGAATAAACGTTTGAACTTCTTCCATTCCATCAGAATAAAACATCTCTCCCATTTCACTGAGTGTTCTTTCCCATTCAATCTCTTGTTTGTTCTAATTAAATTACGTTGCTCCTTTCAAACAGAGTGTTGACGTTAAAACAAGTTATCCCCTCCAGTTAAACTCAAACCCCCATCCCAACTAAATCTATTTACCATTTCCCATTAGGTCAAGTAAGTTTTATAAAACCCAACGACTTTTTCATTGAAACGGTAACCCTTACCAAAACCATAAACCTGACCAGTTCTTCCCTTTCATTTATCCAGTGCCAGCTCCCCTTACATTAAAATAACACTCCCATCCCACTAATGCTACTGCCCCTTCCTTGGAACCAGCTGCACTTACCCATCACACTAACATGACCCTTACACTGACGACGAACACTCTTCACGTACCTATTATGAACTTCACGAATAAGCAACGAACAGGCCAAGTGTCATTCCTGCTAACATGTAAAACAAACTATAGTGAGCGATTTTCGTCCATTCTTTTTCATTTACATGTGTAAATCACATAACCAATCATATATTTTGCATGCGCAATCATGATTCGACAGTTTACGCTCAGTTCATTTTGCCCGCAGACACATATAATCCAACAGGGGCCACATGTAAACTGAGAACACATGAGTTAGAGTAATAACTCTGACACCTGAAGTCGGTGCTCAAGGTTCCTCGGTTGCAGGTTGCCGCTGGTCGACATTGACGGCCTTGATGAACTGGCAGTCAATAGGCTGAAGCTTAAATAACTAACCAACCATAATCCAAGCAGTAATTCTGCCATTCCTATACTTCATATATTCTCATCTATTCTTTCTCCTACCTTCTTGTCTTTTTCCAAACTGATAACAATTAAGGACATGGACAATGAGCCTTTGAATACTGAAAAGTATGAGTTACAATTCTAAAATCATCATCACTAACAAGTTAACAGGTCCGATAACGATTATGGAAGCTAACTTTCGATATTGGTTCGATAACAAAAATAAACTTCGATACTTATCTGTTATCGGATCATCGCTTCAGTGGCCAACTTTGGTAACACCTGTAGTCGTAGTAGTAGTTCCTAGCACATCTAGTGTGGGGCGGTAGGAGGTCTTTGTACCCTCCACAACCGGGGTGTGGAGTCAGGTCAAAAGACCATCATACACAAGGGTCGTATTCGTCGTGCCCAAGGGTAGTACCGCTGTGTTCAACCATCGTATGATCCCGCTCTCAAAGGCCGTGCAGTCGTACTCCAGGGGTCAAACACGGCGAAGTCTCGGGTTCCGGATGATAACATTGTTTCCTCGCTTTGTCTCTTGACCTTTCAAACAGTGATGGTGGTGATGGGCAACAAGTAAAACGAGGCTCGATATTCCCGAAGAGTTGCACTCAATGTACAACCCCCCCCGCCCCCCACAACAGGGCGTGACATCGGGTCACGGGGTGGCATCTATTCAAAGGGCAGTAGCTGTTCTTGCAATGACATCTGATCTTGGGAGTAAGAGCTGTTCCTGAGAATGTTATTCTTGAAATAACAGGTTGTTATTCTTGAAATAACACCCGTTCGTAAAATGACACCTGTTTTGGAGTGACATCTGTTTCCTGAGTAACACCTGTTTTTGGAATAAGACCTGACCTTGTAGACACCTGTTCTTTGAGAAACACCTATTCTTGGAGCGAAATTTGTTCTCCAAATAACAGCAATTTTTTGAGTGACACCTATTCTTAGAGTAAAACTTGTCAACTGTAAGAACTGTTCTTGGAGTAACAGTTGTTCTTGAGTGACACCTGTTCTTGGAGAAACACCTGTTACTGGAAGGAAGAACAGAGATAAACAGCCATCAGCTTCGGCTGGTCCTGACCCATAGAGCTTGGATCATTTCATCAGGAGGTCAAACACTTATTCTCAGGCAGATAGGAAAGCTAATCGAAAAAACGAAACAAATCCCTTAGGAGAGACACAAACACGGTTTCCAATCTCTACCATTATATGGCACTAGAATATGTCCACTACTATGACACCATTATGTGTCCACTTCTATGTCAACAAAAGTTTATGTCCAATTCTATGGCACCATCGTAAGTCCAATTCTATGTATGACACTGAAGCAAGTTCACTACGATGGCTCCACACAATATTTCCACTACTATGGCACCATAGTATCTTCACTACCTGCGAATACCTGGTGAATCTTTGGTCATCTTCTACCCCCGAAGCGAGGGCTAAAACCAGGTCGTTGTGTTAGGTCGCCAGTCAACCAGGTTCCTCCTTTAAAATATCTTGGTGGTCCAGTTGCATATGCTGCAGCTAGGGTGCAAAAACTATTCGACAATGTCGACAAGACAGACTTCAAAGCTCTCAAGAGCTCTTGCGGTGTTCAATCCTAATCATGCTGCAAATAAAGAGCATTGTTAGAATTATGTACTCACCTTATAATAGGTCACTAAAAGAATACCACGCGACAGTTTTTGGTCCTACATAACAGCAGAGGTATCAACAGACTTGAAAATGCGCAATATGAAGCCTCAGGCATCATACTCGGGTGCCCGAAGACACTAAAGTAATGAACATGCGGAAAGAACTTGGAATTCCCAGCATTGTAGACGGAATACTTGAAATCAATCTTGTGACAGGACTGAAACTTCTGCGTGGTGATCCAGAGAGAGTTGTCCCTAAGAATTCTTGAACCACAGATGTCATGGCACAATGAATTTAAATGAATCCCAAGTAACAGCCAACCACATGACAATGTTTGAAGTACATAATTTTGTGTAGAATTAGGAAGCAGCAGCATTTCCTGCCTTCCTGGCATCATTACATCTACTTAACCACCTCAGAATCTAATTACTTATAATCGTCATCTTCAACACTCAGCCAAAACCAGTGCTTCTGAACATATACAGCCACTCCAGCCTGAAAACAACAGCCCAGTGTATCAATACTGACGGTTCTCGCGATTCTGTCACTGGGAGGACAGGCAAGTGTTGCTGCCAGTGTGATCCAGTCCAATGGTAACCAATAGATCAAAGAAAAATGTTAGAATACACAACTGAAAATCTACTCTGTAAACTGAATTGTCCGCCATAGTTATCGTCCTTGATCTGATAGAAATCACTGCCACAGACAGTTTACTTATCTCTGATTCTTTATCTTCACTACTTGCTCTTAACAACCTGAGATCAGAATGTAACATGGACTTTGAGGCCAGAGATGAATATTCATACATAATAGCTCAAATGATTCAATTATCTCCGATTCTTTATCTTCACTATTTGCCCTTAACACCCTGACATCAGAATGTAACATGGTCTTTGAGGCCAGAGATCAATATTCATACATTATTGCTCAAGAGACTCAAATATCTCCGATTCTTTATCTTCACCACTCGCCCTTATAAATTCATACATAATAGCTCAAGAGATTCAATTATCTCCGATTCTTTATCTTCACTACTTGCCCTTAAAAATTCATACATAATAGCTCAAGAGATTCAAATATCTACGATTCTTCATCTTCACTACTTGCCCTTATAAATTCATACATAATAGCTCGATTCAATTATCTTCGATTCTTTATCTTCACTACTTGCCCTTAAAAATTCATAGATACCAGCTCAAGAGATTCAATTATCTACGATTCTTTATCTTCATTACTCGCCCTTAAAAATTCATACATAACAGCTCAAGATTCAATTATCTCCAGTTCTTTATCTTCACTACTTGCCCTTATAGATTCATACATAATAGCTCAAGAGATTCAATTATCTCCGATTCTTTATCTTCACTACTTGCCCTTAAAAATATATACATAACAGCTCAAGAGATTCAATTATCTCTGATTCTTTATCTTCACTACTTGCCCTTAAAAATTCATACATAATAGCTCAAGATTCAATTATCTCCGATTCTTTATCTTCACTACTCGCCCTTAAAAATTCATACATAATAGCTCAAGAGATTCAAATATCTACGATTCTTTATCTTCACTACTTGCCCTTAAAAATTCATACATAATAGCTCAAGATTCAATTATCTTAGATTCTTTATCTTCACTACTTGCCCTTAAAAATTCATACATAATAGCTCAAGATTCAATTATCTTAGATTCTTTATCTTCACTACTTGCCCTTAAAAATTCATACATAATAGCTCAAGATTCAATTATCTTAGATTCTTTATCTTCACTACTTGCCCTTAAAAATTCATACATAATAGCTCAAGATTCATCTCCGATTCTTTATCTTCACTACTTGCCCTTATAGATTCATATATAATAGCTCGATTCAATTATCGTCGATTCTTGATCTTCACTACTTGCTCTTATAAATTCATACATAATAGCTCAAGATTCAATTATCTTCGATTCTTTGTCTTCACTACTTGCCCTTATAAATTCATACATAATAGCTCAAGATTCAATTATCTCCGATTCTTTATCTTCACTACTTGCCCTTAAAAATTCATACATAATAGCTCAAGAGATTCAATTATCTCCGATTCTTTATCTTCACTACTTGCCCTTAAAAATTCATACATAATAGCTCAAGCTTGATTCAATTATCTCCGATTCTTTATCTTCACTACTTGCCCTCAACACTCTGACATAAGAATGTAACATGGTCTAAATTCCAAACTATCTCACGAATACTGGTAGTCGTCGCTCTTACGCCTGACCCTCATGATTCAATAATGAATGACAACCACAGTAAGTCCACTACTATCATACCACAGCGTCATCAAGTCCAGTCCTATGGCACTACAATATCTTCACTACCAAATCATTATTCCGTGTTTACTTTCATTTCCATCATGAATATCGTCAGAATATGGGTGCCACAAGCCATATCATATCAGAGAAATAAAAATGTTCGTCAGTCACATACCCAACGTCTTTATCAACTTCATTAGCGAGGCTCCTGAACATAATGGATCGTTGTCAAACAGGGAACCGTACAACGTGCTTTTACAACAGTTTTATATTATCCACCAGCCCTACTTTCAGGGAGAAGGAACACAAGGTCCTCACCCCTACTCTCAACCTTTGGAAGGAATGGGAGGTCCTATCCCCCAACCCTTGGGAGGAATGGGAGGTCCTATCCCCCAACCCTTGGGAGAAATGGGAGGTCCTATCCCCCAACCCTTGGGAGAAATGGGAGGTGCTATCCCCCAACCCTTGGGAGGAATGGGAGGTCAAGTGCCACTGCCTTTTCCATGGGCAGGAATGCAATGTCCTTTCTGCCCTCCCTATACCTAGGGCACAATGATGGGACCTGTCCCTCAGTCCTATCCTCAGGGTGGAACGGAAGATCCTGTACCCCAGCCCCCTCAGAAGAGAAAGTTAGATACTTCCCCCCAGCCCCCTTAGAAGAAAAGAAGGGAAGATCCTGTCCTCCAGCCCCATCCTTAGGAGAGAATGGAAGGTCCTGTACCCCAGTCCCCTCAGAAGAAAGGAAGAGAAGATCCTGTACCCCAGCCCCCTCAGAAGAGAAGCTTAGATACTTCCCCCCAGCCCCTTAGAAGAAAAGAAGGGAAGATCCTGTCCTCCAGCCCCAGCCTTAGGAGAGAATGGAAGGTCCTGTACCCCAGCCCCCTCAGAAGAAAGGAAGGGAAGATCCTGTACCCTAGCCCCCTCAGAAGAGAAAGTTAGATACTTCCCCCCAGTCCCCTCAGAAGAAAGGAAGGGAAGATCCTGTACCCCAGCCCCCTCAGAAGAAAGGAAGGGAAGAGCCTGTACCCTAGCCCCCTCAGAAGAGAAAGTTAGATACTTCCCCCCAGCCCCCTCAGAAGAAAAGAAGGGAAGATCCTGTACCCCAGCCCCCTCAGAAGAGAAAGTTAGATACTTCCCCCCAGCCCCCTCAGAAGAAAGGAAGGGAAGATCCTGTACCCCAGCCCCCTCAGAAGAGAAAGTTAGATACTTCCCCCCAGTCCCCTCAGAAGAAAGGAAGGGAAGATCCTGTACCCCAGCCCCCTCAGAAGAAAAGAAGGTTAGATACTTACCCCCAGCCCCCTTAGAAGAAAGGAAGGGAAGATCCTGTCCTCCAGCCCCATCCTTAGGAGAGAGTGGAAGGTCCTGCCCCCCAGCCCCCTAAGAAGAGAAAGTTAGATACTTCCCCCCAGTCCCCTCAGAAGAAAGGAAGGGAAGATACTGTACCCCAGCCCCCTCAGAAGAAAAGAAGATTAGATACTTTCCCCCAGTCCCCTCAGAAGAAAGGAAGGGAAGATCCTGTACCCTAGCCCACTAAGAAGAGAAAGTTAGATACCTCCCCCCAGTCCCCTCAGAAGAAAGGAAGGGAAGATCCTGTACCCCAGCCCCCTCAGAAGAAAAGAAGGTTAGATACTTACCCCCAGCCCCCTTAGAAGAAAGGAAGGGAAGATACTGTACCCCAGCCCCCTCAGAAGAAAGGAAGGGAAGATACTGTACCCCAGCCCCCTCAGAAGAGAAAGTTAGATACTTCCCCCCAGCCCCCTCAGAAGAAAAGAAGGGAAGATCCTGTCCCCCAACCCTAGGGAGGTTTGGGAGATCCTATCCCCCAACCCCAACCCTTGGAAGGAATGGAAGGTCCTATTCCCCAACCCCAACCCTAGGGAGGAATGGGAGATCCTATCCCACAACCCTAGGGAGGATTAGGAAGTCCTATCCCCCAACCCTAGGGAGGTTTGGGAGGTCCTATCCCCCAGCCCTAACCCTTGGAAGGAACGGAAGGTCCTATCCACCAACCCTAGGGAGGAATGGGAGGTCCTATCCTTCAACCCTGGGAAGGACTGGGAGGTCCTATCCCCCAACCCTGGGAAGGATTGGGAGGTCCTATCCCCCAACCCTAGGGAGGATTGGAAGGTCCTATCCCCCAGCCCCAACCCTTGGAAGGAATGGGAGGTCCTATCCTCCAACCCTGGGAAGGATTGGGAGGTCCTATCACCCAACCCTAGGGAGGATTGGGATGTCCTATCCCCCAACCCCAACCCTGGGGAGGATTGGGAGGTCCTATCCCCCAACCCGAACCCTGGGGAGGATTGGGAGGTCCTATCCCCCAACCCTGGGGAGGATTGGGAGATCCCATCCCCCAACCCCAACCCTGGGGAGGATTGGGAGGTCCTGTCCCCCAACCCTGGGTAGGATTGGGAGGTCCTATCCCCCAACCCGAACCCTGGGGAGGATTGGGAGGTCTTGTCCCCCAACCCCAACCCTGGGTAGGATTGGGAGGTCCTATCCCCCAACCCGAACCCTGGGTAGGATTGGGAGGTCCTATCCCCCAACCCGAACCCTAGGTAGGATTGGGAGGTCCTATCCCCCAACCCGAACCCTGGGGAGGATTGGGAGGTCCTGTCCCCCAACCCCAACCCTGGGTAGGATTGGGAGGTCCTATCCCCCAACCCGAACCCTGGGTAGGATTGGGAGGTCCTATCCCCCAACCCGAACCCTAGGTAGGATTGGGAGGTCCTATCCCCCAACCCCAACCCTGGGGAGGATTGGGAGGTCCTATCCCCCAACCCGAACCCTAGGTAGGATTGGGAGGTCCTATCCCCCAACCCGAACCCTAGGTAGGATTGGGAGGTCCTATCCCCCAACCCCAACCCTGGGGAGGATTGGGAGGTCCTGTCCCCCAACCCCAACCCTGGGTAGGATTGGGAGGTCCTATCCCCCAACCCGAACCCTGGGTAGGATTGGGAGGTCCTATCCCCCAACCCGAACCCTGGGCAGGATTGGGAGGTCCTATCCCCCAACCCGAACCCCAGGTAGGATTGGGAGGTCCTATCCCCCAACCCGAACCCTGGGCAGGATTGGGAGGTCCTATCCCCCAACCCAATCCCGGGGACGGAGTGCAACATCCTATCCCACAGTGCTATTCCGAGGGAGAAATGCAAGATATTTTCTCAAAGCTCAACCTTTTTGGATCAAGTAAACCTGCTTACAGTGAAAACAACTTAGTGGAAGACATGCTTACAGATCCGTGCGACAGTTCTGACGAAAGAAACCAAGGGGACACTCGGTCTAATAATACTGTGCCTCACTTATACCTGGCACAACCATTCCCAGGCTGGAGGAAACTTACACCCCGTCCCTTACAGACCACTAACCCATTCAGCATTACTTCCTCAAATGCATTGGATGAACTTACCACCCTGATACGTAACCTCAGCATTAACCCCCCAGAAGAACAGGTTGAAAAAGTTCCTCACTTGCCATCCAAAACATGTGATCCACTCAGCACTACCTCCTCTGGGGTATAGGATGAAAAAGTTCCCACAATGCCATCCAAAACATGTGATCCACTTAGCACTACCTCCTCTGGGGCATAGGATGAAAAAGTTCCCACAATGCCATCCAAAACATGTGATCCACTCAGCACTACCTCCTCTGGGGCATAGGATGAAAAAGTTCCCACAATGCCATCCAAAACATGTGATCCACTCAGCACTACCTCCTCTGGGGTATAGGATGAAAAAGTTCCCACAATGCCATCCAAAACATGTGATCCACTCAGCACTACCTCCTCTGGGGTATAGGATGAAAAAGTTCCCACAATGCCATCCAAAACATGTTATCCACTCAGCACTACCTCCTTTGGGGTATAGGATGAAAAAGTTCCCACAATGCCATCCAAAACATGTGATCCACTCAGCACTACCTCCTCTGGGGTATAGGATGAAAAAGTTCCCACAATGCCATCCAAAACATGTGATCCACTCAGCACTACCTCCTCTGGGGTATAGGATGAAAAAGTTCCCACAATGCCATCCAAAACATGTGATCCACTCAGCACTACCTCCTCTTATGCAAACAAAAATATAGGCTTTCAAAAACGGGCAAGGCGAAATTTACACAGGACCAAATGTTACCCAAAGCCTACTCACAACAACAAATTCTCACAACAGTGTTAGCAAAACCTCCAGGATACGGGTAATAAGAAAAGAAAAGCTTTCAAAATCATAAAGAGAAGGAAGGGCAGCTAGTGAGAATCCAGCTTACCGCTTAGTCAAACTCACGTTTTAGTCCACAGATGATATTCCGGTAGTGAACGTACTTTCCCCACCTCCTTGTTCAACGGCTGATAATATTCTGGAAACCAGTGATAAGTATTGTTTGGAACGTAAAAGCGTTCTACCATTTTAGTAACATACATATTTCTAGTATTGAAGTTCATTACATTTATCAATATAATTTAATGGTCTTTGGATCCATGTTTGACAGCACCAAACTCAGTGACGACTGGTGGTGAGGAAGCACCACGTTTGTAAACAATTAATACAGCCAAACTACCTTACGAATACTGGCAGTCGTCGCTCTTACGCCTGACCCTCATGATTCAATAATGAATGACAACCACAGTAAGTCCACTACTATCATACCACAGCGTCATCAAGTCCAGTCCTATGGCACTACAATATCTTCACTACCAAATCATTATTCCGTGTTTACTTTCATTTCCATCATGAATATCGTCAGAATATGGGTGCCATAAGCCATATCATATCAGAGAAATAAAAATGTTCGTCAGTCACAAACCCAACGTCTTTTTCATTAACGAGGCTCCTGAACATAATGGATCGTTGTCAAACAGGGAACCGTACAACGTGCTTTTACAACAGTTTTATATTATCCACCAGCCCTACTTTCAGGGAGAAGGAACACAAGGTCCTCACCCCTACTCTCAACCTTTGGAAGGAATGGGAGGTCCTATCCCCCAACCCTTGGGAGGAATGGGAGGTCCTATCCCCCAACCCTTGGGAGAAATGGGAGGTGCTATCCCCCAACCCTTGGGAGGAATGGGAGGTCCTATCCCCCAACCCTTGGGAGGAATGGGAGGTGCTATCCCCCAACCCTTGGGAGAAATGGGAGGTCAAGTGCCACTGCCTTATCCATGGGCAGGAATGCAATGTCCTTTCTGCCCTCCCTATTCCTAGGGCACAATGATGGGACCTGTCCCTCAGTCCTATCCTCAGGGTGGAACGGAAGATCCTGTACCCCAGCCCCCTCAGAAGAGAAAGTTAGATACTTCCCCCCAGCCCCCTTAGAAGAAAAGAAGGGAAGATCCTGTCCTCCAGCCCCATCCTTAGGAGAGAATGGAAGGTCCTGTACCCCAGCCCCCTTAGAAGAAAGGAAGGGAAGATCCTGTACCCTAGCCCCCTCAGAAGAGAAAGTTAGATACTTCCCCCCAGTCCCTTCAGAAGAAAGGAAGTGAAGATCCTGTACCCCAGCCCCCTCAGAAGAAAGGAAGGGAAGATACTGTACCCTAGCCCCCTCAGAAGAGAAAGTTAGCTTCTTCCCCCCAGTCCCCTCAGAAGAAAAGAAGGGAAGATCCTGTACCCCAGCCCCATCCTTAGGGGAGAATGGAAGGTCCTGTACCCCAGTCCCCTCAGAAGAAAGGAAGGGAAGATCCTGTACCCCAGCCCCCTCAGAAGAAAGGAAGGGAAGATCCTGTATCCTAGCCCCCTCAGAAGAGAAGGTTAGATACTTCCCCCCAGCCCCCTCAGAAGAAAGGAAGGGAAGATCCTGTACCCCAGCCCCCTCAGAAGAGAAAGTTAGATACTTCCCCCCAGCCCCCTCAGAAGAAAGGAAGGGAAGATCCTGTACCCCAGCCCCCTCAGAAGAGAAAGTTAGATACTTCCCCCCAGTCCCCTTAGAAGAAAGGAAGGGAAGACCCTGTACCCCAGCCCCCTCAGAAGAAAAGAAGGTTAGATACTTACCCCCAGCCCCCTTAGAAGAAAGGAAGGGAAGATCCTGTCCTCCAGCCCCATCCTTAGGAGAGAGTGGAAGGTACTGCCCCCCAGCCCCCTAAGAAGAGAAAGTTAGATACTTCCCCCCAGTCCCCTCAGAAGAAAGGAATGGAAGATACTGTACCCCAGCCCCCTCAGAAGAAAAGAAGATTAGATACTTTCCCCCAGTCCCCTCAGAAGAAAGGAAGGGAAGATCCTGTACCCTAGCCCACTAAGAAGAGAAAGTTAGATACCTCCCCCCAGTCCCCTCAGAAGAAAGGAGGGGAAGATCCTGTACCCCAGCCCCCTCAGAAGAAAAGAAGGTTAGATACTTTCCCCCAGCCCCCTTAGAAGAAAGGTTTGGGAGATCCTATCCCCCAACCCCAACCCTTGGAAGGAATGGAAGGTCCTATTCCCCAACCCCAACCCTAGGGAGGAATGGGAGATCCTATCCCACAACCCTAGGGAGGATTAGGAAGTCCTATCCCCCAACCCTAGGGAGGTTTGGGAGGTCCTATCCCCCAGCCCTAACCCTTGGAAGGAACGGAAGGTCCTATCGACCAACCCTAGGGAGGAATGGGAGGTCCTATCCTTCAACCCTGGGAAGGACTGGGAGGTCCTATCCCCCAACCCTGGGAAGGATTGGGAGGTCCTATCCCCCAACCCTAGGGAGGATTGGAAGGTCCTATCCCCCAGCCCCAACCCTTGGAAGGAATGGGAGGTCCTATCCTCCAACCCTGGGAAGGATTGGGAGGTCCTATCACCCAACCCTAGGGAGGATTGGGAGGTCCTATCCCCCAACCCCAACCCTTGGGAGGATTGGGAGGTCCTATCCCCGAACCCCAGCCCTGGGGAGGATTGGGAGGTCCTATCCCCCAACCCTGGGGAGGATTGGGAGGTCCTATCACCCAACCCTAGGGAGGATTGGGATGTCCTATCCCCCAACCCCAACCCTGGGGAGGATTGGGAGGTCCTATCCCCCAACCCCAACCCTGGGGAGGATTGGGAGGTCCTATCCCCCAACCCTGGGGAGGATTGGGAGATCCCATCCCCCAACCCCAACCCTGGGGAGGATTGGGAGGTCCTGTCCCCCAACCCTGGGTAGGATTGGGAGGTCCTATCCCCCAACCCGAACCCTGGGGAGGATTGGGAGGTCTTGTCCCCCAACCCCAACCCTGGGTAGGATTGGGAGGTCCTATCCCCCAACCCGAACCCTGGGTAGGATTGGGAGGTCCTATCCCCCAACCCGAACCCTAGGTAGGATTGGGAGGTCCTATCCCCCAACCCGAACCCTGGGGAGGATTGGGAGGTCCTGTCCCCCAACCCCAACCCTGGGTAGGATTGGGAGGTCCTATCCCCCAACCCGAACCCTGGGTAGGATTGGGAGGTCCTATCCCCCAACCCGAACCCTAGGTAGGATTGGGAGGTCCTATCCCCCAACCCTGGGGAGGATTGGGAGGTCCTATCCCCCAACCCGAACCCTGGGGAGGATTGGGAGGTCCTATCCCCCAACCCGAACCCTAGGTAGGATTGGGAGGTCCTATCCCCCAACCCCAACCCTGGGGAGGATTGGGAGGTCCTGTCCCCCAACCCCAACCCTGGGTAGGATTGGGAGGTCCTATCCCCCAACCCGAACCCTGGGTAGGATTGGGAGGTCCTATCCCCCAACCCGAACCCTGGGCAGGATTGGGAGGTCCTATCCCCCAACCCGAACCCCAGGTAGGATTGGGAGGTCCTATCCCCCAACCCGAACCCTGGGCAGGATTGGGAGGTCCTATCCCCCAACCCAATCCCGGGGACGGAGTGCAACATCCTATCCCACAGTGCTATTCCGAGGGAGAAATGCAAGATATTTTCTCAAAGCTCAACCTTTTTGGATCAAGTAAACCTGCTTACAGTGAAAACAACTTAGTGGAAGACATGCTTACAGATCCGTGCGACAGTTCTGACGAAAGAAACCAAGGGGACACTCGGTCTAATAATACTGTGCCTCACTTATACCTGGCACAACCATTCCCAGGCTGGAGGAAACTTACACCCCGTCCCTTACAGACCACTAACCCATTCAGCATTACTTCCTCAAATGCATTGGATGAATTTACCACCCTGATACGTAACCTCAGCATTAACCCCCCAGAAGAACAGGTTGAAAAAGTTCCTCACTTGCCATCCAAAACATGTGATCCACTCAGCACTACCTCCTCTGGGGTATAGGATGAAAAAGTTCCCACAATGCCATCCAAAACATGTGATCCACTTAGCACTACCTCCTCTGGGGCATAGGATGAAAAAGTTCCCACAATGCCATCCAAAACATGTGATCCACTCAGCACTACCTCCTCTGGGGTATAGGATGAAAAAGTTCTCACAATGCCATCCAAAACATGTTATCCACTCAGCACTACCTCCTCTGGGGCATAGGATGAAAAAGTTCCCACAATGCCATCCAAAACATGTGATCCACTCAGCACTACCTCCTCTGGGGTATAGGATGAAAAAGTTCCCACAATGCCATCCAAAACATGTGATCCACTCAGCACTACCTCCTCTGGGGTATAGGATGAAAAAGTTCCCACAATGCCATCCAAAACATGTGATCCACTCAGCACTACCTCCTTTGGGGTATAGGATGAAAAAGTTCCCACAATGCCATCCAAAACATGTGATCCACTCAGCACTACCTCCTCTTATGCAAACAAAAATATAGGCTTTCAAAAACGGGCAAGGCGAAATTTACACAGGACCAAATGTTACCCAAAGCCTACTCACAACAACAAATTCTCACAACAGTGTTAGCAAAACCTCCAGGATACGGGTAATAAGAAAAGAAAAGCTTTCAAAATCATAAAGAGAAGGAAGGGCAGCTAGTGAGAATCCAGCTTACCGCTTAGTCAAACTCACGTTTTAGTCCACAGATGATATTCCGGTAGTGAACGTACTTTCCCCACCTCCTTGTTCAACGGCTGATAATATTCTGGAAACCAGTGATAAGTATTGTTTGGAACGTAAAAGCGTTCTACCATTTTAGTAACATACATATTTCTAGTATTGAAGTTCATTACATTTATCAATATAATTTAATGGTCTTTGGATCCATGTTTGACAGCACCAAACTCAGTGACGACTGGTGGTGAGGAAGCACCACGTTTGTAAACAATTAATACAGCCAAACTACCTTACGAATACTGGCAGTCGTCGCTCTTACGCCTGACCCTCATGATTCAATAATGAATGACAACCACAGTAAGTCCACTACTATCATACCACAGCGTCATCAAGTCCAGTCCTATGGCACTACAATATCTTCACTACCAAATCATTATTCCGTGTTTACTTTCATTTCCATCATGAATATCGTCAGAATATGGGTGCCATAAGCCATATCATATCAGAGAAATAAAAATGTTCGTCAGTCACAAACCCAACGTCTTTTTCATTAACGAGGCTCCTGAACATAATGGATCGTTGTCAAACAGGGAACCGTACAACGTGCTTTTACAACAGTTTTATATTATCCACCAGCCCTACTTTCAGGGAGAAGGAACACAAGGTCCTCACCCCTACTCTCAACCTTTGGAAGGAATGGGAGGTCCTATCCCCCAACCCTTGGGAGGAATGGGAGGTCCTATCCCCCAACCCTTGGGAGAAATGGGAGGTGCTATCCCCCAACCCTTGGGAGGAATGGGAGGTGCTATCCCCCAACCCTTGGGAGGAATGGGAGGTCAAGTGCCACTGCCTTTTCCATGGGCAGGAATGCAATGTCCTTTCTGCCCTCCCTATTCCTAGGGCACAATGATGGGACCTGTCCCTCAGTCCTATCCTCAGGGTGGAACGGAAGATCCTGTACCCCAGCCCCCTCAGAAGAGAAAGTTAGATACTTCCCCCCAGCCCCCTTAGAAGAAAAGAAGGGAAGATCCTGTCCTCCAGCCCCATCCTTAGGAGAGAATGGAAGGTCCTGTACCCCAGCCCCCTCAGAAGAGAAAGTTAGATACTTCCCCCCAGCCCCCTCAGAAGAAAAGAAGGGAAGGTCCTGTACCCCAGCCCCCTCAGAAGAAAAGGAAAGGTCCTGTCCTCCAGAGCAAACAATCCCACAAGAAGGGCCCTAAGTATACTGATCCCCAGGTCTTCCGTCCACGTCAAAAAAGATTCCACAACAAGGGCTTCAAGGTCACTACTGGTCCCGAGGTCCTACAGTCACGTCAAAAAAGATTCTACACCAACGAAGCCAATGTAACTGATCATGACGTCCTACAGTCACGTCAAAAAAGATTCCACACCAACGAAGCCAATGTAACTGATGCTGACGTCCTACAGTCACGTCAAAAGAGATTCCACACCAACGAAGCCAATGTAACTGATCATGACGTCCTACAGTCACGTCAAAAAAGATTCCACACCAACGAAGCCAATGTAACTGATGCTGACGTCCTACAGTCACGTCAAAAGAGATTCCACACCAACGAAGCCAATGTAACTGATGCTGACGTCCTACAGTCACGTCAAAAGAGATTCCACACCAACGAAGCCAATGTAACTGATCATGACGTCCTACAGTCACGTCAAAAAAGATTCTACACCAACGAAGCCAATGTAACTGATGCTGACGTCCTACAGTCACGTCAAAAGAGATTCCACACCAACGAAGCCAATGTAACTGATCATGACGTCCTACAGTCACGTCAAAAAAGATTCTACACCAACGAAGCCAATGTAACTGATGCTGACGTCCTACAGTCACGTCAAAAGAGATTCCACACCAACGAAGCCAATGTAACTGATCATGACGTCCTACAGTCACGCCAAAAAAGATTCCACACCAACGAAGCCAATGTAACTGATCATGACGTCCTACAGTCACGTCAAAAAAGATTCTACACCAACGAAGCCAATGTAACTGATCATGACGTCCTACAGTCACGTCAAAAGAGATTCCACACCAACGGCTGATGAACTCGTCCCGGTAGTGAACGTACCCCCAACTCCTTTTTCAACAGCAGAAAATATTCTGTGAAGCGTCTGGGGTAAACCACGGAAAGTTTTGTGGGGCTTGGATGTGGAAAGGGAGCTGTGGTTTCGGTGCATTAAACATGACAGCTAGAGACAGTGTGAACGAATGTGGCCTTTGCTGTCTTTTCCTAGCGCTACCTCGCGCACGTACTGGGGGGAGGGGGTTGTCATTTCATGTCTGGCGGGGTGGCGGCGAGAATGAATAAAGGCAGCAAGTATGAATTATGTACGTGTATATATGTATATATATGTTGAAATGTATAGGTATGTATATGTGCGTGTGTGGACATTTATGTATATACATGTGTATGTAGGTGGGCTGGGCCATTGTTTCGTCTGTTTCCTTGCGCTACCTCGCTAACTTTATCCTCATCTATTGAACATTTTGATTGACCAGTAATCAAAGCCACGTAATCTAAATTCTACGTGAGACTTGATTAATCTATTAGATTTCAGGTACTCAGATTCTTATCCCCCCCCCCCCCGGACATAATCAACCAATGGCATTACTCAGGTATGATGTCACTACATCTCGAGTAAGAACAAGTTGCCCCATGTCCTTAATGGATGTCGTTAACCGGTTCCTGGAGCCTGCTCGGTTAACACACAACCGACGAAAACTCCCGGATAACGGCGACATCCACAACAGACCAAAGACAGACGCTTAAACGGCAGCAGAATTTCCGTAGCCAACCAGAGGACACCATCGGCGGCACATGATCCCCGCAGCCAATCAGCGGACTTTCAGGTGCATGACATCATCCAAAGCCTTGCCGCTGATTCGTCAATCCCTGGTCGATATTGCCATAAAGATGGCAGGTCCGTCGCTGCCTCTTCCTACCACTATAGGGACAAGCCAAACAATAATGAACAAACACGACGCTTCCTCTTTTAAACCCCCCCCCCCCCCCCCCCCCATCGTCGAGGGTCTGCGTCACGTCCCGCAGTCCCTCGCTGACCGCAAGGTCGACCGAGAAACATGAATGGGAGCTTAAGATGTACACAGGAACAGTATAGTCTCGTAAATTAGGCTGGACAGTGGAGGAAAAAACGGGCTGCAAAGTGTCAGGTCCAAGATGTACATGGGGAAGACAGCAGAGGGTAAATTACCACTAGGGTGGGAAGAATACATAATATTAGGCCGGTGGGATGAGGAAATGGAGATCATACCAGGTGGGGTGGGGAGATCATACCAGGTGGGGTGGGGAGATTATACCAGGTGGGGTGGGGAGATCATACCAGGTGGGGTGGGGAGATCATACCAGGTGGGGTGGGGAGATCATACCAGGTGTGGGGTGGGGAGATCATACCAGGTTTGGGGTGGGTGGGAAGAGTAGATAATACCACATTGAATGAGTAGATAATATCACGTGGGATAAGCAGATAATACGACGTGGGATAAGCACATAATACAACGAGGGATGAGTAGATAACGTCAGGTGAATAGATAATGACAGGCTGGGATGAGTAGACGATTACCAAACAAGTCGAGCAGAGGATCCCAAAAGGTATAAGTAGATAGACGGTACCACCTGCGATGAAACGGTACCACCTGGGATGTAACACCAGGTGGGCTTCAGGCGACACTAAAGACGGTGCACTCTAGCTGGTACGAGGCTGGAAGGACCCAGCCATGCGGGCCAATACAGCCACACACGAGGGGAAGAAGTGATGATGATAGCGCGATACATCACCACCACCAGTAGTAACATAACGGTAACACACCCCCCGCACACCACACGAGCAGGGCGCAATGCCTTGCACACCTGGTGAGTGTGAGTGAAGGCAGGGAGATGAGGATGAATGTGTGAGTAAATGTGTGAGTTAGTAGGAGCTACAGCGTGAGTGTGACTATGATTTACAGCTCAAAAGTAGGGAAGTAAGTGTGATTGTGTGTATGCAAAAATAAACCAGCTATAGTTAAAGGAATGTGTAAATCATGGGCTGAAATGAATGCACGCCATGAACTTGAGTGCATGTTCATGAAGTATACTGAAAGAACGAGATGAAGGGACCCCTGAATGAAGGAATATAAAGGTAAGGTCCTGAGAAAGTGAATGAAAAAAAAAGCGAGCTTAAATAAGGGATATATCTATATGTATGTATGTATGTATGTATCTCTCTCTCTCTCTCTCTCTCTCTCTCTCTCTCTCTCTCTCTCTATATATATATATATATATATATATATATATATATATATATATATATATATATATATATATAGCATAAATATAGCCACTGTATGGTAAGCTGAAACTGCTTAATGGCACAATCAAAGGATCATGGAACAAGATGGACACCAGATAAGCTGGGAGACAGTATATTTCTTTCTTAGGTCAGTACTTCTCTCTTGAGTCAATACACCTCCTTCAGTTAATTCACCTCCCTAAGTCAACACAATCCTCTCCTGCTCCTCTCCTGCTGTCATTATGTTCCTAAGTCAACCTAACACCCACTCCCACTACCTCCCATCTGTCCGAAATCATCCCATAATGAAACGATATATATATATATATATATATATATATATATATATATATATATATATATATATATATATATATATATATATATATATATAACATCTATGACTCCAAAACATTATAAGCAAAAAGGAAACCGTGTGTTCGGCCTTACGTTCAACGCTCTCATCGATTCACTTGCAAAAACAAAAAACAAAAAAAAATCTGATACTTTTTTCCTCAATGAAATTCAGGTTTTAAACAAAAATAAAAAAAACTTTTTTGCCCGTCTCTAAAAGTTGAATAGTATGGTTCACAGGACAAACTTTTTCATACCAAAACTTTTCTTATTAATGAATGTTCAGATAAAAGTCGAAATGCTTCACGTAAAACTGTCTCAACTAATTTTCTTACACACAAGTTACACCAACACCTGTAAACTCCTGTAAACTCCAACTCTAACAATAAAACGTCAAAAACATCACACGCATATGTATATATATATATATATATATATATATATATATATATATATATATATATATATATATATATATATATATATATATATTGGTTTCTGCCCATCTGAATTAAGTAAATTCCACACACTTTCTACTGGGCGTCCGTTCGTTCGTTCACTTCATTCGTTCGTTCTCTTTCATTTCGTGACCCGCGGCTGCCTGGCCTCTAGGGATATTGCCTCCAGTCTCACCTCCCCACATCACTGCCTTACTCCACTGGACAACTGCACCCTAAAAATACCTTTTCATAAGTCTGTGTGCAGCTCCCCCCCCCCCCTTTCCGACACACAATTTCAGTCCATCCCTTTCCCAGTCTCTCTCTCTCTCTCTCTCTCTCTCTCTCTCTCTCTCTCTCTCTCTCTCTCTCTCTCTCTCTCTCTCTCTCGTGGGGTGAGAGGGAGTGATCCCTGAAACCCCCCGCCAGCTCCCAAACTTCGACAATGTCGCCGTCAGAATAACACAGGCTTGGACGACCTCCGCCTAAGCCTGGGAATATTTCTCACAGACATGTGCTCATCATGTCTTCGGCACAGACAACAGACCTTTTCCCAAGGTCGTGACTTCCTCAGAACGCTCCTGCCAGCGTCAATCAATAAAACATTCTGTCTTATATGCAACGCCTATGAAGGGCACACAGTCAAGGAATACGTTTGATTACTGGGTAATGATGCCGATCAACCACCGCTACTATAACTACCCTTAAATACATTCTATTGACTTACGACCCGGCTCTAACACACTAGTCCAGCACTAGTAGCACCCCCAGCAACAACAGCAGCACCTCTC
The DNA here is from genome assembly GCF_036320965.1 of Panulirus ornatus. Lineage (NCBI taxonomy): Eukaryota > Metazoa > Arthropoda > Malacostraca > Decapoda > Palinuridae > Panulirus > Panulirus ornatus. The sequence goes on from NC_092234.1 coordinate 5,505,400, forward strand.
CTCCCCCCCACCGATCACCAACATACGCAGCCCCCAGCAACAACAGCAGCACCTCTCCTCCCCCACACCGATCACCAACATACGCACCCCCAGCAACAACAGCAGCACCTCTCCTCCCCACCACCGATCACCAGCATACGCACCCCCAGCAACAACAGCAGCACCTCTCCTCCCCCCCACCGATCACCAACATACGCAGCCCCCAGCAACAACAGCAGCACCTCTCCTCCCCCCCCACCGATCACCAACATACGCAGCCCCCAGTAACAACAGCAGCACCTCTCCTCCCCACCACCGATCACCAACATACGCAGCCCCCAGCATGGACAACGTCGCGTTGGGTGTACGTGCAGCCATCACCATCACTCCTACACTTACACTGGCTTACGGTAATCGTCTGGGAGGCCAAATTTCTGGGCGATAACTTGCAGATTACACGGCCATTACTGTCCACCGGATCTGTCCCGACAAAGGCCACAGTTGCTGGCAATAAGAAGTAAATGCCCCAGCCAGGGATCCACCCATGGTTTACTGTTCACGGAGGAAAATGTTTCCCATACAAATGGAAGAAATGTCTATGCCTTATTCAAAAGCAAGAAAACTATATATATATATATATATATATATATATATATATATATATATATATATATATATATATATATATTGTTACCAACGAAAGCCATGTTTTATTATAGAATCCTAAAAGATAATAAATGCACAATCCACCTTACTTTCCTTCTAGACTAAATGATTCTATATACACCTGCCAATACTGGTAACTATGGGACTTTCAAATAAAAAATCAAATATTTCTATCCACGAGGAACTGATTCCCCTTCACCTGCCTGACACCACACACTAAACAGGTCCAAACCTCAAAATGGGCAGAAGCTTCAGCCTGGACCCTGATCTACTAACGGGTAAAATATAAACAGAACATCCACGTTACAATATCATGGGACGTGTTTCATACTGCAGACCAGCTCCTACTTCAATATTGGCGCGGGGGGGTTCACGTGGTCTGTCTCCTCTCTGCCCAAAAATGTCCACAAAGGAACTGTGTTGCGTATGAAGCCAATATGGAACAAGGGGACGCTGAGATCCCAGCCAGAGGTTCTATAGGTGATGACTGCAACCTAACTGCAGCACGACGGTTCGACCATGGAGAAAATACTGCATGGCTAACGAAGGCACGACCCTTGGGCATCACTACTTGGCCGCTAACCAGGCCAAAGACCAGCCCATTAATACCACAGGGTCGCACCGTCGACCTGAAGAACTCAAGATTCACTAATTCAACACTAGAAGTCAAGTCCTAATTAGGCTCATAACTCAAGCATCAACTCCCGGCATACTTACACATAAAAGGAAATATATATATATATATATATATATATATATATATATATATATATATATATATATATATATATATATATATATATATATATATTGGAAAGGATCACAATTTTGCGCGTGATCAAGATATTCTTATGAGTCCACGGGGAAAATGAAACACGAAAAGTTCCCAAGTGCACTTTCGTGTAATAATCACATCATCAGGGGAGGCACAAGAGAGAAATATACCAGTCAGTTGATATACATCGAAGATATACATGTATACATGTAAACATGTTTACCAAATGGCGTTCTAGCTTCGTTTCTTCGATGTATATCAATATACTTCTTGTATCTCCCCTGATGATGTGATCATTACACAAAAGTGCACTTGGGAACTTACCGTGTTTCATTTCACATATGTCCTACGACAGCAGGATTCGAACCTCTACCACTTGCGTGGGAGCTAGGAACGCTAACTAGTTAACCTGAAGATACGAGTGGTGTCCGGGGATCCTGCGCGGGTGTCATGTCCATACTGTTGTCCAGCGGTGAAACTGGACCTGTGCCACACGAGGGAAGACCTGCCTCCTGCGATGATCTACAATGTTCTAAACTTTTTCCAGCAGTTTTATATGAGAACTACTCACGTCCTGGGGAAAATAATACACACACACACACACAACAGTTACATAGACAGAAATACACACATACAGACAGAAAATTTCAGACGCGCACAAAGAGAAAGAGACAAAAAGAAAATAAAGTAAAACGTGAAACCCACACAAACCCACACATCACTCGTGCCTCCAGGCGTCCGGCTCTCTCACTGTGCTCTCACCTGGCACACACACACGAGAGAGAGAGAGAGAGAGAGAGAGAGAGAGAGAGAGAGAGAGAGAGAGAGAGAGAGAGAGAGAGAGAGAGAGAGAGAGAGAGAGCTAGTAAGTATGGCCGTAAAAGATGGGGGTATATATATTAGGGATAAAAGACAAGGTAAATAATGATGGTGATAAAAGGTGGGATAAATGCAACTAAAAGACAAGGTGAATATATGATGGTGATAAAATGATGGGGTAAATGGTGAATGATAGTGGTACAAGAGAAGTAATAGTGAAAAAGATGGAGTAAATGAAGATGGTGATGAAAGATGGGGGGGTAAACGGAGATAAATAATGGGGGTAAATGATGAAAAAGTGACGGGAGAAGAGGTAAATCTGGGGGCCGGGCAGGGGGCACACACACCTAGTGGTGGTGGTGGTGGAGGGAGGCAATGTGCACATGTTAAAAGACTGGCGGAAAACCTTGGCTATTACCCCCAGGCCTCGTGTGTGTGTGTGTGTGTGTGTGTGTGTGTGTGGCGGGGGCGGGGGAGTTGATAGTCGTGTGGAGGTGGTGATGGGGGTCGTAGTGAGCGCTCTGGTCGTCGTAGTTAAGGGGGGTCGTAGTGTGCACGTGACGACCATAATTAGCTGATGGTAGATAACCTTATGGTTGGGTCAGAGGCCACACTGGTACTGAAGGGTGTACTGATGACTGCCTCAGTAGTCAGGATGGAGTGTTGTGAATGGCTCAAGCTAAGTGTATTGTGAGGACAGGGTGTAATGAAGATAAAGATGCAGAGACGGGTGTAGAGATGATGATGATGATGATGATGATGATGGTGATGATGTAGTCGAGAGAAGTGAAATGAGAACGAATTTCTAGTGAACACATGAGTAGTGATGATGAGTTTGGGGGGAAGATGAGGGGTTGTTTTGAAGATAACGCTGCTGTGGATATGAGAGAATAGTGAAGATGCGTGTATAATGAAGGTGGCACGTTCAACGTCGCCCGAAGCAGCCAGTAATACTAGAGTGGACAGAAATACCAAATCATGATCTTCTGTGTATAACTCATTTAAATGAACACTTACATTCACCGCCTGTGTGTATAACTGACTCACATGAACACTTACATTCACCGCCTGTGTGTATAACTCACTCACATGAACACTTACATTCACCGCCTGTGTGTATAACTCACTCACATGAACACTTACATTCACCGCCTGTGTGTATAGCTCACTCACATGAACACTTACATTCACCGCCTGTGTGTATAACTCACTCACATAAACACTTACATTCACCGCCTGTGTGTATAGCTCACTCACATGAACACTTACATTCACCGCCTGTGTGTATAACTCACTCATATGAACACTTACATTCACCGCCTGTGTGTATAGCTCACTCACATGAACACTTACATTCACCGCCTGTGTGTATAACTCACTCACATGAACACTTACATTCACCGCCTGTGTGTATAGCTCACTCACATGAACACTTACATTTATCAGCAACATGAACAAATCAACTTAGTGAATGACCCATGATAATGCACTGGGGTGGCGTGCGACACGAGAGGCCGTTCTTCACCACGTCAGTGCTTCACAGTTACCAGCTCCAGCCTGGGGAAAACACCGGTGCGGTCTGTGGGTGGAACATATGCCATCCCCAGTCCGTTACAACCTCCCTTCTGGCACCATTGTTTGGCCCGTCAGATGTCACACACACACACACACACACACACACACACACACACACACACACACACAGCCCACGGCGAGTCCACACACTGCATCTTCTCCTATGATTCTGAGTCTGTTTTTTCAACAATCCAATGTGAAGGGATTCTCTCTCTCTCTCTCTCTCTCTCTCTCTCTCTCTCTCTCTCTCTCTCTCTCTCTCTCTCTCTCTCTCTCTCTCTTTGTGGCAAGGGAGATTCGCAACTCACAGTGTGTGTGTGTGTGTGTGTGTGTGTGTGTGTGTGTGTGTGTGTGTATATATATATATATATATATATATATATATATATATATATATATATATATATAAAGAACGAACGAACGAACGAATGTAGACATACGTTGTGGCGACGACTCTGACAACACTATGACGAGTCCGCTCCCCCCCCCCCAACCTCGACGAGTCCGCTCCCCCCCCCAACCTCGACGAGTCCGCCCCCCCCCCCCAACCTCTCGACACCAATGCCAACACCCCCAACCCCCCACCACCACAGCACATCCACCAAAGTTAATTCACAACAAACCCACCCCCCCCCGTCCCCCGTCCAACCCCTCACATCAAAGTTAGTTCACAAGTCCTTCCAAATCTAGTCTTAATGGGAGGGAGGGGGGGGGGATGGGGGGGGATGAAATCACGTTCACTGACTGGTCAACAAATGGAATATTCCGATATATACGAATCATTTATTCCCCCCCTCCCCTCCTTCCTCCCCATATTCATTATTCACTAATTATGCAAAATTATGCATGGTAAACATCAGCGGTTGTTGCGGGGGCTTGTAAATATGGCCCGACCCCCCCCCCCCCCCCCCCTGGCATGGGGCGGTCCTCCACCCCCCCCCCCCCCCCCCCCGGCAGTTCGACCTATTGACAGCATTACACACCAACGAACGCGACCATAAGCGTCAATAAACCATTATCCGAACAGCGGACTCTCGTCCATGTGAGGCTCACACGGGCAACAGACAGTGCCCATCTGAATAAAATACCAGGCTGTCTGGTCCCCGGACGCTGGGGGGGGGGGAGACACACACCACGCCAATCTAGTTTGTCCAAACAGCAACAACTGAAACCCGGTGTAGTCCACCCAAACATCCGGGGATCAGACGGGTTTTGGCACTGTCTGACGCCGGTATAAATTGGCAGGGTTGAGAGTCCGCTGTGCGGGTAATGGCTTATTGACGCTTGTGGCCCCCAGCGGGGATATCTGTCATGATACATACACTGCACGTTATTAATCGCCCCAGCATCCCTACCACCTCACACCGACCGCTAACACGCCGCCGATACCACATCACAAACTCCTTTTCCGTACACCTCCCAACACCGTCACTCCCTCTCTACAGGGAAACCCCTGAACGCTGAAATCAAGAGGGCACAACCCCTGAACGCTGAAATCAAGAGGGCACAACCCCTGAACGCTGAAATCATGGGGGCACAACCCCTGAACGCTGAAATCAAGAGGGCACAACCCCTGAACGCTGAAATCATGGGTGCACAACCCCTGAACGCTGAAATCAAGAGGGCACAACCCCTGAACGCTGAAATCATGGGTGCACAACCCCTGTAAGCTGAAATCAAGAGCACACAACCCCTGAGTACCTACCTATCCATGCCCCCTGGAAGGCGAGGACCTCACTCCTACAAGATCTCAATACCTTATGTTAGCCTTGGAGGCTCGTCTCTACCCCCTACCCACCTCCACAGCTCGGTCTGGGGCTAAGCTGCTGATGTATTGCTCCTCTGATTGGCCAGGTTGTTTGAGGTCGCGACCTTCAAGCCTACACAAGCTGGCTGGGATGGAAAATTTTGCAGATGTTTACCCACTGAGTCATCGAAATCCACACGAAAATCGTGTTTCCCTAGTGATGTTTCTGCATATATATATATATATATATATATATATATATATATATATATATATATATATATATATATATATATTGTCACATGAATATAGATGGAAGACCAGAGCCAGAAGCCTAAATATTGGGTAGCGGGATGACCTGGTCACACGAACCACAAGACAGCACCACCATCAGGCCGGATTTTCCTCCAGCAGGATAACAAAGGAACAAAACCACCTCACTGGCGGCGGAAGCTCACAAGAAGGTGTCTCATCACCTGAAGATAACTAAGACCACAAGGGAAGCTTTTGGGGTGCGAGAGAAGATTACAAGACAACAAGACCCCCGTGTCTTATTGATTGCAGGACAACGGGTGCATAAGACTGGCTGACGAGAGGAGGGCTCGAGAGAGTCAGCCAGGAGCTGACACTGAA